>NW_016917025.1:277042-374764 GCF_001483705.2 Eufriesea mexicana
GCATTCCTGTCCTGAATATAAAGAGAATAGATTTTATTAAATATTTTGGTGATTTTATAGTAGAACTCGTGGGGCAATCGAGTTGATTTGGTTTTAATTAGTTTTATAGGAAGTAATTACTTTGTGAATATTTACTCTGTGGGCGGTGTCCAGGTATTTCTGTTTTCTCGTTTGAGAAGTGATCGGTATTGGAAAGTATTTCTTTGACACGTATATGGAGGAGTTAAATTTTGTTAAAAGTTTGCTATTTTTATTGGCTTCATAATAGAATTCCTTACATTATCATATCTATATGTAGTATCAAAAATTTCGCGCTATAGTTAGCGACTGAGATTTTCCTTTTGTGGAAACTCTGTTTTCTCGGTTAGGCACAATTATTGGGCTAGAAGATGTACGTTTCGAATGCCTGCAACTCTTTATTACATGCAAAGAAGTCGATGCGAATATTTAGCTTATAAATAGCCATGGTAATTATAATAACGTTCCTTCTGATGATTGTATGTAGAAAGAGGAAGATGTAAATACTTTGAGACTGCTTCACTGACTTTTTAGTACCGTAATCACGATCGTGTGATGTGATGAGTTTACGACACTGTAATTATAATGACCATGACCATACACGATTAATGTTCATATATGCGATGATTGTACTCTTGATGAGCGTAATTTCCATTTGTTATGCAGTCGTAGTAAAAATAAGATACTGCAGATACATCGTTGCAATAGTTTCTTCTCAATGTATTGCTAGTTATTTATATTACTTTCTTATTTTCGCTTTTCGTTTGTACATCTCATGTAAATTACATATTTTTATGTATTTTCGCGTCATTCTATATATGATTTTATATATTTTAGATTTTTGGGCCTTTCCTGGTAATTAAAAGTCTAATTAGTTTCTGATTCGAGCACTATGTTGTGTTGTGATTGAGTCATTGCTGCATAATAATCGTATAATCGTTATATGTCAATTTTTATTTCTTTCTTTGCTTCAAGAATGAGGTTTTAATAGGTAATGATGGATAGAGGAAAGTTTAATATTGCATTTATATTCAATGCATATGAGTGTAACTTTTATTCTAATTAAAATAGAATAAAGGTATTATATTTATATGAAATTCATTGCTGTTATAGAATATAATTCTTTCTTGTAAGCTTATGGTGTTCCTTGTACAGCCTAACATTTCAACTTTCTTTTGTATATAGTAGGTGCTGTATTGTACATATTATGGATGAAGAAGTAGGCATTATCTCTATTGTTTTCATAAATTAATTTAAAGAGTGGAATAGGGGAAATAGATGGAGCAAATGAAATTAATATAGAATTTATTATATATTATAGAGTAAAAGAAATTTGATCTATTTATTGTCATCATTTAGCAACGTTATTACATATAAGGCATACAAAAAATTTGAAGGAATTTTCTCAATCTGTCTATTAATGATCATAAATTATCATCCTAATTAATTCACCAATTACCATATTTTATATTCATACAAGATCATAATCATCCCAAATACACAGTATTATTTCGAAATTATAATATTACTCCAAAATTAATCATTCTTCACTAACGCCATACAGGACAGTTAAATAACGCTAATCGAAATTCACGTATTTAATTCTTCAAACAAAACTTTTCCAGAACCTCATTAATTAAATATTATCAATCCTATGCATTCAATCAACGCACGGGATATTTCATACCCACACATACAGTCATATCCGCGTAACAACACGCTACATTCAACGAAAGTCACTTTAAGTACGCACACATTCAAACGGAGGTCTCTTTACGTACACTCACACTCGAACGGAACTTCACGTACACTCGCATTCGAACGAAACTAGCGTACGATTAA
The DNA here is from genome assembly GCF_001483705.2 of Eufriesea mexicana. Lineage (NCBI taxonomy): Eukaryota > Metazoa > Arthropoda > Insecta > Hymenoptera > Apidae > Eufriesea > Eufriesea mexicana. The sequence goes on from NW_016917025.1 coordinate 278,903, forward strand.
CTTCGTCTTGAAATTTTCGATAAATTTCACGCAGCAGTGATGTCGCCGACGACGTACTTACGCGTCGTTAAGCGGGTAGAAATTTGACGGCGAGAGATTAGACGGCGTTCGCTTTATTTCCCTGGCCGGTCGTTCAATCCAGAGAACGCTTAATCGCTTTCGTCGCCCCACGTCTCTTCGCGGCCGTTTCCCGCGCACGCGGGACGCCAGCCACTTTCGTTTCGCGTCATCTGCCCGCACATGCGCATAATGATGCGTAAACACGTGCGCGTCTGGCTTCGTCGACGAACCGGCATGTTGATGGAATAATGACTCCACGGGCACGTGTCACTCGGTCGCGTTTACATTTCGTCGTTGTCCCACCTTGTTTTTCGTCCTTTTGTGCGCAACCAAAGGGATGTGTCGGTTCGAGATACGTTTTCGACCGCTTCGATGGATCTGACGCCACGTTGCGGTGAGTCTGTCTTCGAGGCGTGGACAGCGGTACAGCGGAAGGTTAGATTGTCGCTGCGTAATTTCGTCGTTGTCGATTAACTCACTTTTTACTGGAAACAATGTGAATTCGCGAATTCGTGTGTTTGATATTGCGTTATTGTTTTTAATTGTGATGTAAAGCAGTTTACGTGCATTTTTGCGTACATACGTAGTTTTGTGGAAATATTCCCAGTGAATTAACCGTTCGGCGTATGCAGTGGTTAGATTATTACGTAGCTAATATGCAGTTTATACGAAGAATTTTGTTTGTACATAAAAGAAGAAAATCACAATTGGCTAGAGATTTTCGCTTCAATTGTGAATCTAAGCATCGATAATTGGCTACCTAAAGAGGTAATTATGTTTAATAATCGTGTGTTAATAATACATAATAACGTATCAACAGCCTAATAAAGGACACGTATATTTTTTCCAATATGGCTACGTACCTTTTATATACGTTTACGTATTATAATACGTAAAGACAGGTTGGAAATTCTTGAATTATTCGAAGGTATTTCAATTGTAACGAATTTTAATGCTATTTAATTCTTTATTCTTCTACATATAATAATTCCTTAATTTCGTTTATTTCTTCTTATTTTTTTATTTCGTATTCTTATAATATACTCATAGGAAACTTGTTTTCCTACTTTATTATTTTGTTTTCAGGATACTTGCTAGCTAAGAAGTGATAAAAACGAAAGATAACTAACATTTAACCGTAGTAAATCTCGCAACAAAAATCCGAAAAACGACAACAGGTAACTCGTCTTCGAGGAAGTAAAATTTTTCGATTTCTGTCTAAAAATTTCAACTTTATTTCGAGTCACTCGCCATGTTTCAAATTATCAGCGACCAATCCACCGTGTACTTCATTTATCCTTAAAAAATATATAAATACATCCGATCGTTCAGCCAGGCTAGTGCGACGATATAAAACTCGGATCACGAAGTCTGCTAATGTTCTTTATAGCAGCAATTATGTCAATACACTAATATTTATATGGAAAAAATTCCATGGCAAATGGCACTAAATTACATAGTATATCAGAATTTTGTTTGCCATGTACATAATTTTCTTGTCAGTTCGATCGTTAGTTTACAGCTTTACGCTTACTATAATCCCGCGAGTTACGTCTATTCGATCAGGCAATTAAAACACTTCTACCAGTTTCTAGCGAGGTCCAATGACCCAAGTAAACAGCTATAAAAATCGCAACCCTTGAAACGGTAAACTAGCTAGCAACAAAGTATCGTTCTACCGCTTAGGCTAATAACAATTTATTCGCAATTTCCGGAGTTACCAGGCTTACGTACCGTGAACGATCGAAGGGGAGAGAACGAGACTCGTTTAAGCAAACCTAACCCAATGTTTTCGACGTTGCTTTTTCCGCATTGATAACTTGCGAATTTGCTCGAATCTCTATGAAATCGATGGTAATGAAATTGGAGAAAGCGACGTAGGAAATCTGTCATTGAAATTAAAAATTAAGGATTTATGGAAATACAAATTTTCCACCTGTTACTTGCATCGTTTCGAGGTATGGCAGAGTTAATTTCTTTTCGTTTAGAAGGTATATGAAATGGAAAATAATTTTGTTCATTTGGCGTATCTCTGTTAGGTATATTGGGAAGCAGCGAGAAGTTTCATTTATGAAAAGTTATCTAAATTCAAATAAAAATTTTGTATGGTGCATCATTTAATTATTTTTCGAGGATGTAAGTATATTTTAGATTTCAAGATCATTTTGGACCTCTTCTAAATTATCTTATATCTTTTATTTATTATTAGGTGTGATAGATGATGTCCAGACGATTATGAAATATTTTCGCTATTTTTGAAGGTATGAGAAAGTTTTATTTACAGTGATTATATCTGTTGTAATATTTTTCGCGAACCAGGACGTATCCTAGGTTTCAAGATTATTTTTTTGCTTTCTGTTATATGTCAGGTCTTTCTTCTCTGTTCAAACGGTGTATATACCCATATACCAATGACCTCGAGCCATTAATGCATTGTTAACTGGCTATTTTGTAGGAAAACTATCAATTGTGTGTCATTGCTTATCTTCGTAATTGAATAAACATGTCCATACTTAAATAAATTTCAATGACATTATTTGTACATAATTTATTTAAATGGAACTCATTATTTACATTACATTACATGTATGTTAACACTTATTTTATGTGTAATGAATAGTGCTGTAATTATCTTTTATTTTTTTTTCTGGCTTTCCATAGGTGTCATAACAGTACCAGAACCATATTTTGATATGGAAGAACCATATAAGTGTTAACACTTATTTTATGTGTAATGAATAGTGCTGTAATTATCTTTTATTTTTTTCTTCTGGCTTTCCATAGGTGTCATAACAGTACCAGAACCATATTTTGATATGGAAGAACCATATACATATAATTCAATCCTGTTTACCTTTGTAACTAGAAGAGTATTGTCAACATTGATCTTCCAATTAGGTACAAAATTTTGTCTCTGTTAATTTAATAGTCTCCCTTTCTTAAATACAATTCATTACGTATTAATTCAAATAAAATTCAATACTTTGCATGTTCTCACACTCTATTTACCTCACTGCATAGGCTGGTGACTCGACTCCTCTATGTACCTATCTCCATCGAAGACCAACTCCATCCTTGCGAAAGGTTTGAAGAGAGGAAGATAATGTGAGGTTTTACATGATAAGAGCCATTGGAAGAAGTAACTTTTGCTTCTGTATTTTTACCACGAACTTATTTCGACGAAATCGTGGCTCGTCGAACGATCTGAAACGTTGTTCAGCCGCGATGCGGTTTAATTATAGGTCAACCAGGCGAGTACCATTTCCCTCCTTTTTCGTTGATGCTTGCTCGAGCAGCACCGTTCTTGAAAAGGTTAATCGTCTTGCTTTCTTAACGACACCGTTTACCTAGAAAACACTCGTCGCTCGTTAACGTTCGATGACGTTTGGCCCTATGTGGCCGCACCTGCATAGCGTCAGCGAACCGAGCCATTATTATATTCCACAGTAACGATCGAACAGTAAGAACAAACGGGAAGTTTAAGGATAATTGTTAGGGGAAAAGCTTCCGTGATTTCGAGGAAGAAGGGAGCGCAAGTGTTATGTTTATGTCGCTATTTGAGAAATTGTTGAAGATTTCTGAAGGATTTTTCACGTTTCTTCCTCTTATCCACCTTCGCACAATAGCTTGGAGTATTTTGGATATAAACAATGGGCTATTTTTCATCAATTTAGTGATTTTATAAAATAGTTGTATTTGTAGTTATTACTGACACACTTTAATATTTAGTCAGTTCCAAGTCAAGAATTCAATTTTCATTAATTGTTTTAGATTTTAATATTAATCTTTTAATAACAAGTCTGTTGTACATTGTACAGTTTAAACTGAAACTGTATTATCATTTTGTAATATTTATAATTTAAATTTCTTCTTAATAGGATCTTGAAGTTGGAATTAGTAGTCCATGGAATTGAGTGATTATTTGTTGATCAAATGGATTATTTGGCCTGTTTTTATATCTCTTTACGACATACGAAAGAAGGTTCGCTGTATTACCATTTTATAGGGAAACTTTATAGAGAAGTCTTTAGTGTCTGCTGAGTTCTTCAGTCTTTTATTTATTTATTTATTTATACGGGATTAATCCATTAGAAAAATTGCAAGAAAATTATTACAGCGAGGTATAAAATTAATGGTAACAAAGAAGAATAAAACTAAAAATATACAAATATACAAACTTTTAGTTAAGCTCTCTGTTCTGGTTTTTGGTATTTGGTATATACCACGAATTTCTTTAGGTATTTTTAATCTGTTTTCTGTTGTATTATTATTTACAATAATTCAAAAACTCCATTTGCTTTTTGCTCGTTTAATAGGTGACATGAGTTTTTCCAGAATTTTGCTTTTTCTATTTCCACGATTGATATCAATTTACCGGCTATCGTACAGATACGTGATATAAATAAAAAATAATACCGATACACGGGATTTGCAGTAGAACGTGTGCGATTAATTTTTTCGATGGATCCGTTTAAGTGGTTAGTGTGATGTGCTTTTAATTTGCTCGTTCATCCTCGAAGATATAAAACAGACGAACGTTAGCCAGACGAAAGATGCTTCCAGCATCTTTTAATGGAACCTGCAAATGTTTCTCCATTAACTCCTAATTATGAGATTAAGATGCTGTATTTAACTCGCGTTTCTGCGATATCGGGTTATTCATAGCTATGATGTACCGTCGAATTCTCGAGAAAAGTACTTCGTTACTCGTTTACAAGTGAAATAATTATTTTTGTCAGAGACACGCTAGAAATCTCGGAGAGATCTCTTGCACATCCACGTAGTTATCGCGTCAACGCTATTTTCAAAATTTGACATCTCATAACGAGATATATAGATTAATTATCTGAACTGTCGTCGGTCAAATCGTGCCAAGATATTCGGATTTTATACAATGTAAAGTGGCGAGATACCGTCAAAGAGATTTATGAAGGTAATAACAGCATCTCGAAATGAATATTTCAAATGTTCATTTCCTTTTGTTATTAATAGAGGATATTTCACAAATCCTCAACGAAGGTATACACTGTAATTCGAAGCATCTTCTGTAATCCTTTTCATAAACATTCATTTATAACTCTTTAACCGTCCTTGAACGGTGAGAAAATATGGCACAAACATCTGTATTTTTGCATCGAGATACAATAGCAATCTTTGTAACTAGGGAGAATTACTCAGACTCGTGTAACTAATCACATTTGCATATTAAATATAGCCTAAATTCTGGCTTATGCAATTATCCTAATTATGAAAAAATTCGATATTCTATTCATTCAATCTTGTACACTTCACCTTGGAATTCTACGATATTTCAAATTTAATTAACACTAAACCTATAGAGACCACTGGCCAGTGGTTTGAAAGATGAAAGAAGAACTTGAAAGAAAATAGTATGCGGGGAAATATCGAAAAATTGATTAAACGTACATTAGCAAAAAATTGCGAAATGAAGCTACCAAAGAGATATCATTGAGAGAGAAATTTAAGAAATTTATGAAAGAATAGGATTGTAATTATTTTTCTAATTTCAATATGTAACAGTGATCAGGAAGATAGTCTAAATCGATGCGTTTCGCTTCGAAACATTCAAAGTGTCGCTCTTTAGAAAAATTAATTTAATTAATTTCAACTAAAGATTTCAAATCTCCTCTATTTTCTCGCATAGACACATAGAATGGAACTAGAAAAAGCCGAATTTTGGAAATTGTTATAGTCACGTGTACATGATTTCTTTATCGTCTGCAGGCAGAGAAATGTTCATGGAACATGGTCGACCATGTTTTATAGGGTCACAACACCGAATCTACCATGATTTAAATCATCGTTTACCAAACTTTCATTTAAAATTTGTCAAACTTTTCATTTAAAATCCTCGTCTTTGCGATTTTTCTTCCAGTATTCCATTTTTTAAAGCTTCTACTTCTTCTCCATTCACCGGTCATCTGACCATGATAGGTTTAATGTTAAACGTCGTATTCTAGGAGACGCATAATCGTGTTTCGTTTGAGCAATTCTCGAACGGTTTGTAAATCATCGACCGTTGAAAAATCAGCTGATTCACGCGAAACGCATTAAGCCTGCTCAGCGAGATGCCGATAGCAGGGAAAACGGGTAGAAACGGGCAAAAACGGTCCTCTGTAAGATGCGAACGATGATAACATTCATCGACTCCCTGATAATTCCACGACGGAGTAGTTGGAACGCTTCGAAATAGCCCGAAAACGTTTTAAGAGATTTTCTTTCTTGTCAGTATACTTTACGCGTTGTCATTATGCGACATGTCCCAGTGGGATTGGCTACCTTGCGTTTGACTTGACGTTTTCGCGACACTGTGCACCGAGTTTCGATAGGGTCATTATCATCTTGTGTAAAGGCATGTTTCAAATGATACGAAATTGTAATTTCTGTAACGACGCACATGCTGTATACAAGTATTTGTTTGTTAAGACACAAACAACGTTATGGTTGTGGCAGTAGAGGTTTTATTCGATATTCTTGTTTGCATACAAATTTATTTTTATAAAGTTTGATGTAAAGTGTCGAATTTTGTAAATTCTGAGTCTGAGGACACACAGGTTATTGTTATTTATTAATATCGTGTTTTTGTATTTGTCGAAGAGATTAGAATATCGAGGGGAATATTTGTAGAAAAATTTGTGACTCGAAGCTTAATAATTTGGAAATTGGAGAAAATATTTTCTAAAAATCCTTGTTTGTTTACCTTGTTTTTTGAATTGAATTTAAAGGAATATTTAGTTTGTTAGATCTACTTTTTTAATTTTAATAATTTCTTGGAAAGAATATCTTTTTAATGTACTTGGAAAAATCGGTATTTCAGTGAACTCTTTAAGCGTGTAATGGTATAGCGAGGCAGTACGGTTATGATGTACATAGGTATTGAATCATTAGCTTTAACGTGGAAATAGGCCATTTATCGAAGGTGCAATCTTATTGTGCTTGTTTCTCTTAGAAAGCAACAATGAGTTACGTGGGTCTCGATTTTTATCTGGTAATTTTAGTGAGCTGTGACTAATGGCTTTTATTTTCTGCTCTTTTGTACTTGAATTTATCTTTGAAGCTATAATCTTCCCTCCGGGCCATTTTCAGTCTTAGTACGACCTAATCCGTTCTCAAAAGAGAATATTCTTTAAAGTTTTTCGTATTCTTCGCGAATATCTCTTTCAGTTGGATTTTGTTATGCTGTAATTTCAGTTCGAATTCCGCGCTGTACACGAAGGATTAAATTTTAAGATATAATTAAAAGTTAACGCCGTACAGCAGTTCTTATTTTGATTCGAGAGATAATCCCTGAACTCATTGTCGTGATAGAAAAATTAATTATTCACTGATATTTCAGTATTTTGAAAATATCCGAATTTATTGTTCCTTGAAAAGTTATCTTTGAAAATTCCTTTAGGTATTTCAGAAGTCGACGAGAACTCGTTACATTCCCTTTTAAAAGCACTTTGCTGGGGGTACCTTGCGTAATTAAAACCACTAAGTTATTTCATCAAGGAGTCATCCATACTTTTCTTTTACAGAAAGAAGCTTATTGAAAAGTATTTTTCCAGATATTTCAATTTCATCATTAATTCGTAGTTAGAGGATTGCTGTATGAAATCAAGGCCTACTAGACGCAAATTATTTACAATATTTCTACACCATTTGTTTAATATGGTATTGAAATAGCAAACTTCAACAGAGGTAATTACACAGGAAATTATAATTCAGGTTATTCAGGAACGTCCCTCAATAACTCCAAGGTAGTTAGGGGCTACAAGATCTATTTATTTAAATTCATATTCAATCATTTATTTGTTCACAGATTTTCGCTTCTCGTGAATATATTTACATGAAAGATGTTGCATCTTCGCATTCACCAGGAAAGTGAATGAATAAACATTATCCAGCGTATCCAAACAATTAGTGAACATAGGTATGTAGTCACGTTATAGTGAACGTAACTACGTTGCTACTCGAATAAAAGCCAACACGAATTTCATCAAAAGGAACTACATCCTCGTAGCGAACATAAAGACCAAGAAAACAGATCGTTCTGACTAGTATTTCTCTTCTGGTATCAACGCTCTTTGACCAGTCTCCGATTTCCGACTTGGAAAAAAGACTTTCTTCTCGAAAAACATCCCGATAACAAGTTAAAACTGTCCATAGATACATAAAACTGTCTATCCTCGTCTGTCTCACTGTAGAAAACGAACCAAGAGAAAAGAAGAATGATCCGTTGAACCCCTGACATGTCCAGTCGTTGACATGTCCAACCCGGCTCACAGCAGTCTGTCGCGAAAGCGAGCATCAGGCGAACTCGTAGTACGAGGATGCAGCGAAGTAAAAATCCCGTTCTGTGGTCAGTGCGTGGACGTAATCTTGGGGAAAATCTTTGTTCGGTGATAAAAAGCAGCGTTTCACTTCGGGGAGGTGGATCGCGGGCTAGAGAGAGCATCGCCGGACGGTGCAAGTGGAATAAAAAGGTTTATGGTTGTTTCGGGTGCTCTATCTTTAGGACCCACATATCATGCCACGCTCACTCCTCTCTTCTCTCTCGCCCCTCTCTCCCCCTGTTTCGCCGTTTCTCCTTCGCTCTCGTGGCCCTCTTTTTCTCTTTTCCACTCTCGCCTCCACGACCCTCCTGGCTGAACCCTCGACTGAGTTATTTCACGGTTAAAATAGTCGAGTGTTCCTTCCGAGCGAGAGGTTTGCCGTTCGTGCAGTTTCACGCGAAGAAAATGCTCGCAGTCGGAGCACGCCCTGGCCCGTCCTGCCCCTCTTTCCACCCCCTGTCCCCCTGCCTCGTGTTTTTTTCGGATTTCCTCCACCAAACGCTCCTGATCTTCCCTCTGATGCTTTAATGGAACCTCGAGAACGTTTTGGGAATGTTAGGTTTAGATCGAGAAGCATCGGGCTTCGTTCTTTGTTTTATGTTTCTCTAGCCCCCCGTCTCTGTCGCTTTATTTCTCTTCGTCTTCGTCGGCCATACTAGGGTTTCGTGCAGCGTGCATGAATTTACTCGATCCGTTAAGTGCATCGTTCCTCGCATCGTAATCTGCTTCCTCGAATGGCCAAGCTTTTTGTATAATTGAAACATCACGATTTTATTTATATATATAAAACATATATTAGAACTTTGCATTGGTACTTTGGGGTACCGAGTCATGCACGAAAAGATAGCAAGTTAGAGATAGGATTTTTGAACTTTTTCGTCTCGTTACAAAATTCTGTTGACACTCTTGATTTCTCGTGACATCGAATTGGCGAAGAAAAATAGATTTGTATCTATTGGGATTATAGGGTTAAAATTGTGGAATAATATATTCCCTTTTAAAATTCTTTTATTCCTCAAGCAAGTCCCCTAATGAAATTTTATCAAGTGGCGACTGAAGGGTGCCTCTCGAGTGCAAAGGGTTAATATTTGAATATTAAGATAGAAGTTTTATATAAATCAGGGAAAATGTTGTTAATTATTGTGATTAAAAATTCCTGTAGTTACGTTGATGTTTCGTACTGTTTTCGTGTAAAAGAATTGGAAATTAGTGGTAGCTGGTGTAAATTAATCGAAATTATTATTGCTCAATGCAACAGATAGGAACCGAAGGTCTTCTGTATGTGTAATTAAGATACGTTGTTTTATATTAAACACGTAAAGCTTTATCCGAGCTATGTTGAAAGAATGTTATCTTAGGAGAATTAAAAAAGGAACGCATGTAATCTAAATACGAGCATCGTTTATCTGAAATTCATTAAATAATAATTTGCTCCGGTCGAGTATCTCATGACTTGTAATTATCGCGACTATTATACCGAATGAGATAATTACACGTAAATCCTCTATTAATAGAGTGTCTTTATGGCTAATAAAACCTTCGGATTTCCTGTCGTATTAATACAGAGTAAAAAGAACGTGACGGAAGGAAATCTTACCGAGCAGATATTTATGAAGCAATAAAATCACCGTTCTTTCATGGATATCCCTGTGTGATTTAAAAGGAAGTGCTATAGGTACAGAGAGTGCAGGAGAATATTTCAATCTTCCTTTTTCGAGATCGATTTTCTTTTTTTCTTTTTCATTTCAGTCGATTAAAACGTAAACTTACCTGAAAGAAAGTATCTGTAGTTTATAAAATTTATAAACTGCAGTATTAAATTTATCGCGATCCTCGCAAACATTCTTTTGGATTATCCAAAAATACCTTTATCCAAACAAATAGCCACATTTGTATATTAATTCTTCCGATACCGCAGATAATCAATATTATTAGAGGAAATATTTTAACAGATATCATTCGACTAACGGGATTAATCGCCTCACAATCGTGCAAAGAATATGTAATACAATTTTGAAAAATGAAGGCAAACTTGGCCTTTTATCGAAAACAATTTGGTTTTTAAATATCTCGGGTCGTAACATATACACCTGTCCAAACCTGACTCATTTTTGTTCCAAATATTATTCTGTCACGCCTTTGGGAATGCATAGGAAATCGTAGGCACCTTGTATTTTGATCCATATAATTTTCTTTTTTTCCCTTTAAATTTATAATCTTCTTTTATATAATTTTCTTCAAATTCATCAATCTGCACGTAAAATAAATATTTTGTCGTCAAATTATCAGGAGTATCCAAAAAGTCGTAACGATAGTTACACGAGGCACCCTATATATTAATCCACATATCCTTCCTTTTCTGAAATTTCTTATTTTCTATTCGAAGTAAATATTTTTTCGTTAAGCTATCAGAAGCATCGAAAAAATAATCGCTACAGTTACAGGAGAATCCTCAAATTAATCATAAACCATAGGAAAATAGTTTCTCATGGGACTGTGAAAAAATCGACAAAATCGTCGACACCCTGCACATTAACTCCTATAAACTTTTCCTTTCCAAATTCCTCGTTTCACACGAAAAACCTTCCTTTTCCCTGAAACCTGTATTAATCGTGGATATTGTATTTAGATGAATATATGAAATATTTATTCAACAATATTATAGCTTAGGGTAAAAATTATCGACCAATATATCTAATTAGGTCTACTCTTTCTCACGATACTCCTACGCACTTTATTATCGATCAATTCAGAATTGCAACTGACCTATCCAACTATTCTCTCATTTCTTCCCTTTTCTTTCATATACCACGTTCATTACACGCATTCTCGATCCACTCGTTCTTTCCCTCATGCATCATTTATTTTTACATCAGTATACATATGTATTAGAAATCTATGTTAACCATTACCATGTCAACTAGACGTCTCTTTCACTTGCAAGTACAACAACTCTGCGATTAGTTACATTCGAAATTTTTTCACAAATTTCCATGGAATATCAGATTATCCCGAAATCCGTCCCCTTGGACATGTGTAATCAGCCACACGATCGCATCACGTTCCCTAAACCGACGGGTGGACCCGAGAGACACGGGAGCGCATCAGCGGCTGATATTTTTGCGCGTTACGTCGACTCGCGGTGACTTAATAAATGCGCACACCTGCACCAGGCGAACCATGAATGAAGTTTCCACAATGGTGGGGACTTTGGCAAGTGGCTCGAGCCCGGATGCGTGCAGATTCGGGCGCATTTTGCTTTCTACGCAAAGTCGGCCGGCCCGGCCCCGGCCCCAGCCCCGGCTCAGCTTCTTGGCGCGCGTGCAATTTCGATTATTCCGTTTCCGGTCCGGTCCACGGCTCGTCTCTAATCGGTCTTCCGATGCTTAACGAAGCCGTCGAGTGAACGCGCACCAGAGGAATTTTGCTGAAATTCGAGCATACGCGATTCTTCGCCGATTTACCTTTATATTCAACATTCGCTTTGGTGAAATTATCCCTGTTGTCGTTTTTGCATTAGGGAGGAGTGGGAATGAGATTTATTATCGACTCGAGTGTTTTTATTCTGGAGTCTCTTTTATCATTATTTATGGGGAAATATCGGGAATGCAATTTATCTTGAAATAAAATATTCCGTTTTTGTCAGATTCTTTTGTATTAAATATTGGTAGGTGTTAGGAATTACTGGTTAGAGTAATTTTTATTATTCTTTACTCGGAAATTCGATTTAATTGAAAATTCAATGTAAGATTAAGTTGTAATTATTGAGAGATATTTGTAGTAATTTTTATTATTCTTTCCTGAGAGATGTTAACTCTGCACTCGAGAGGTGACTCCCAGTCACCATTTAATCAAATTCTAGAGATCATTGTTAATTAATATCTCAAATTTAAAATTGTCCAACGACGCGTGGAATATCGAGGTAAAATAATTCTACGTCTTACAATTAATTTGCACTTAGTTACCGTTTTGAAAATATCGTCGACTTTATGGCAGGAAGTTTTCGAATTACTATGTTTGTGCAAAGGGTTAAAAAATGGAGCCATCTTTAAGTAGAATATTCAGTTTATTCTGTCCTTTATTACTAGTTGCTTTATTTAATTTATTCAATTTACCTCCGAGATATAGAATATTTTGTTAATAATTATTTTTATTATTATGTATCGCAGGAATTTGCATCGCATTGGATAATTAGGAGTAATTATTCTACAGAACTCGAGCAAATCGTAACTCGACGAATTAAACGATAGCATGTACTCATAATTGACCATTTTTTGATTATTATGACACAGGTTTTGCTCGATGTTTCTCGCATAATCGAATCGGACTATTTTCGATCTTTAATTTCGAAGCGTAGTATATTTAGGATGAAAAATATTTAGCAGGAAATGAAAGATAGAGATATAGAATTGTTTATTCAAAATAGCTTAAAGGACAGAACGTTTCAAGGCGGTTATCGATTCGGAGAAGCCTAAGCTGTCACGTAAGCTATTGGCAAAATTACAAATTTTGGTGGCAGAACGCATTATGCATTAGTTTTCATCCGACTTGGATCGATTAGCGCGTCATTAAGAGTCATCTACTACAAGTTCAGATAATCTTGTGTCGAATATAATATCTCGAGCTACTTTCCACTCAATTTTCGTTATATTTCTTGCGTTTAACCCTTGGCACTCGAGAGGCGACTTTCAGTCACTATTCGTTTTATTGCCATAACTTGAACGACGAATAAGTGACTATAAATATGTCAAATATAATTACACACGAAATTTGGAAATAAAATAATTCTACTTATTCATCTCTGACGTAAACGCATAATTTTTTTCATATTTAGCATAAATAGGATCACTGAGAAACATAAGTGAAGCTTCGAATTGCTATTTCTTCATAGCGAAAATATCTTCGAGTGCAAATACGTTCAATATGCTTTTAGTGCATAATAATACGTATGAAAAATATATAATATCCTTGAAATTTCTTATATTTTGTAATTACGTTTTCGAGAAAATAAGGTAATTAAAAAGGTAATTAAAAATCGCAGCAGGAAATACTGGCGAAATATCGGCGGTATTTATTTCGTAAATGATAAATATTCCTGATTATATTTTAACGTTTGCAATTTACTTATCGATAATTAGATTCGCGGAACCGGTTTATTTTCAGTTGCCGACTGTTTCTCCGACTGTTTCTCTGTTTGGAATCGCATAATCTCTGCAACTTCTCGAACAGCGATATCTTCTAAGGATTAAAAATGCAACAATGTTCTTCGATGACTCGCCACTTTTAAACGTTCTGCACAAACCTAAAAGCATTGCATATTTAACGAGCACTTTATCGATAGTTTGCTCGTTGATATCGACGCGAGATTGGAGGAAATGAATAATACATTAGCAATTATCGACATAAAAAGCTTAAAATTTAAGATACATACGATATATTAGACGTACAAAGCTATTGTTTTAAATGGGAAATATAAATAATTTATTCCTGTTGTAAGGCCAAAACACTTAAACTTTACGTACATTGCCACGGGTAGGTGTATATAAATAAGGACGTTATAAAGGTAGCAAAGGTGAACGAAGATTGTTGCATAAAATTATTCTTCGTTCGACTTTTATGTGTCGAAAATTTGTTCAACTCTCGATTCCCCGCGTTCGTTAAGAAATTTCGCAAAATCACTCGATTTTATGTAATCTTTTCAAGAGGCGTTTTAATGAGGGGCATAATTCATCCCTCGAGAGAGCAATCCATTTAAACTCAAGTAATTGTGGGTAGATGAATTATACTTTGTGACAATTGCTAGTCTTCTTCCGTCAGATAATCTCTGCGAAGTTTAAATGTATATTTTCCTCCATTATTCCACTGGAACGTGAAATTGTTTCTAATCCTCCAGCGAATTTTCGCCGAAATTTTTCATCCATATAATCCTCGATAAATAATTATCCAGAATTTTGTCCCTTTCTCACTGCTCCCGATCAAGATAAATCGTTAAAAAATTCACGCAATTATTACTTAAATTAGTATAACTACTTTCAATCCACTCATTCGGAGGAATTGCAAATTGAGGAAAACGCGACAGCTTTATTTCCAAATATAAAAAGTTAGGCAGAATTAAGTATACACATACTAAACGCTAAAACTATCGACCTATAACGACGATGAGCTAATCGTAATGATACTTTCAAAGATAACCACGTATGATTGTGTTCCTACTTAAATAAAAGTCACCACAAATTTAAAAGTCAGCATAAATTTTAGTTTAGAAAAGCAGCCATAAGTTTTCAGCAATATTGCAATAATAAAATATCTCGAACAAGTAATTTTGCTCCCTTAGTCGGATCGGTGAGAAAATGAAAAGGGATGGAATAAGAGAAAAGATAGGAAAATTAATTCCACTTTTATAATAAAAGACCAAGAGGATTGGTTGAATCCGTGGTTTTAGGTTTAGCGTTAAGAACCAAAGGAAAATGTTCCTACCTCAACGATTAAAACCACATAATTCCACCTGCATGGTCATCGCAGAGAGAATTTTACCGTTGCTACAACATCCGAAAACAATTTCCACTGAAGGATCAATTCAATCACAAATCAATCGGGAAAATATTCCTTCGTTTAGCTGCTTTCCAGCAGCCACACTGTTCCCTTTCGAACAATCGTTCGAAACACACATCCATACACCATCCACCATCGGCGAGAACATCACGCGAATGAAATTTTCCCAAGCGTTCCCGCCAGGCGGTGGAATCAGGTGGGAGGATGATTCACGCGGTCGATTTTCCCATGCGAGTTTACCCGCGGACGGGAATTATTGCTCGCGCGAGTAATGCCAGCGCTGGCTCGCTGACGTTTAAGCAGAGTTAAATATTTAAATCGCGGCGGGTAGGCCACGGGGCCCACGCTCGGCCGCCTACCTCCGCGAACCGTTCGTTCGCCATAGCGAAACAGCGATCGCGAGGCAGGCCAGTTGAGAAAATATCTTTCCCAGCCGTTGCTGATTTCGCGATCGATCTTGAATAATCGCGCCGCTGGCCATTATTAGATCCATCGATTACACATCGATCGATATAGTCCGCGCCCCTGTATTTTTGCCACTGCGCCCGCGATGTGCTTGCGCAACGCGTTGCAAATTTGCATCGCGCTGCATCTGTGATGGGCACACGTGGACACGTAGCGCAACCAAATTTGGTTGGTGATCGACGATGGAAAATTTTAGCGATTCTTTCTGATAGATCGTTTCCGGTGTCTCGGCTGAGGTACCTTCGAGTATTTTCTCGGTTTTCGACTGCCTAGAGATGCAACCTGTACGCATCCGCGACTGGTCTCTCATATTCTTTCAGGGATGTTTGATATTTCAGTTGCTGGTATCGTGGGTGTTTGGTAGGGCGAGAATGAATTTGTTTACGAGACTTGGGAGAGATTTTTCGTGGTCGGTGTGGTGTGGTAGATTGTCGAACTGATCGATGATCTATTTTGCGTAATATTTTAGTTAGGTATATTCTTTGCAGTGATACCGAGGCTTGTTAGGCTTGTGATAGGTTGCAGTTTATTTCTAGTGAGATTTGGAATTGATTCGAGTTACGTTGATTATATATTTCGCGTAATACTTTATTAAAATAATTTTTAAGGGTTGGTAATGAGTTTGAACGTGTTTTAGGACACACTAAGCCCTGTGATGCCTTACACTTCATCTTTAGCTACATTTTGGATAGATTCGAGTTTTTAAAGGGTTGTCCATGAGTTTGAATATGTTTCAGGACACACTGATATCTGTGATGTCTTATATTTTATTTTTAACGAGATTTCGAACAGATTCGAATCTTTTTAAGGTTTAATAATGAGTTTGAGTATGTTTTAAAACACTATAAGATCTGTGATATCTCACATTTCAATTTTGACGAATTTTCGGATAGATTGGAGTTACGTTGTCGAGATGTTTAATACTGTATTTTCGAGAACTGGTTATAATTTTGAACATATTTCATATTTCGTGAGATCTGCCACAGTTTCCGATATCGCACTAATTTTGCGTCGATTTTAACTCAGTTTTCATGAAATTTTCATCAGATTTAGCGTAGATTCTGCTTAGGCTATCGATTAATGACTCATTTCGCACAATATCTTATTAACGGATCTGCGGAAAATTCGTCAGAATTGACGATAAATTGACATCTGTCGTACACGTAGATCTTGCAATAATGAAAATTGCCATGATTATAAATGTCAATCCTCTGTTGTTAAGTTTAATTGTGTTTTTAGCTGAGCTAAAATACATCACGATTGGGTAACAGGATATTTTAAGAGCTTTCTTTATTATTGTACGTTCGAAGATATAGCAACTAACACCACCACACGAACAGAATATTCTGGTACATTCTACTCCTCGTACATATACGTCTCTTAACAGAGAATTTTGATGCGTATTCGAAAGAAGAAATAAATTTTCGTTTCAATTTGCGAGTATAAATTGCGATACACTCGGGATATATAATACACTCCACTTATACTTCTGCTGTTGGATTTAAATGAATTTTTCTGCTTGATATCTCTGGGAAATCTCGTAAAAGGAATTAAATATTGCAACTATCACAGCCGTGGGCATTTAACGATGCCATAAATCTGCATTTCCTTGCAGACTCTTTTTACCTTTTACAATTTGCAATAATGTCGGAATCATTAGGATTAAATATCTATTAACGGTTTATCAGATCTCGATGCACATTAAGGCGGAATGAGATTAATATTTTTGTATTTTCGCTCTATCCCCCTTGAAATTGGAAAATTAGCGTAGTCGGGTGTACTATTAAGTTTGAATCAACTCGTTAGCGTGTTAATTACAGTTTCGTCTAATTGACCGTTGTTATAGCTCGTACGCTTTTCCCATTATTAGATAATACGATCGGTATTTACGGATTGATGGCAAGCTCTGATACGTTTCACGGTACGATAAGATCTGCCATCTTTTTTCTTCCCTGCTATATTTCCTGTATTCTCCCGTGGATAAAAGTATTATTGAAAACGAGTATTATTGAAACGAGTCTAACCGATATTTTCTTAAATCGGTCAACAATCGGGATAATTAATTGCCTCGTTGTTATCCTTATTCATCTATTATTTCCCCTCTTTTTTAACGTGTATTTAACGTTATACGTTCGACGCAGTTGTAAAAACACATTTTTATTTTTATTTTCATTTTCTTTTTCTCTTTCTTTCTATATTCCTTCCTTGGTTAACAAGTTTTATCGTGGCAGCAACTGTGCGAGTGTGATTATTAACAATGGGTGATGATATGTATATTTTAAATACTTATTTGCGATCGTTCGAACTTTTATTCAACGTTTGTCCGATTTAGGATTGATTTCTGCAGTAATTATTGGCTCGTCGTGAATTGCTTGATCGTTCATTTGGGAGAACGGGATTTCAAGGAAACGCAAGGGAAGATGGAAAAGTTATGTCTTTTCTCTCGAGTTTATTTTAATATTGTTGAAATATAGTTACAGGTATTATTAATTGACGTATACGCGTTTAAGTTCCACGATTGTCTCGAGGAATAATATTAACTTTGAAAATTTATTACCCCAACACAGTGAAATCTATTACCGATAAAACTTTCCATGATCCAATCCTCCGACCTCCAGTGCACCTAAACGCAATAGCGATGACACACTCGAGCAGAGCATACTTTTTCATAACGTATACCAATACGCGTGAAAGTAATCGATATTACGAAACCAAAATCTATTAAATTTGCGTCAACTTGTCATTTTTCACTTCTCAAATTAAATTAATTTCTCCTTAATTTAATCCTTCGCGAAGATGTTTACGTAGAGAATAATTGCAACGCAAAAATCAGCGAAATTAATTCCCTCGTTATCCACTGGCAAATATAACGAGCAATTCCTTGCAAGGAAGGTGCTATTTCTGAGAAGATCTCGGATATAATATTTCTCAGACTAAATGTTCCATTTAATAATTCGAAACGTCGAAGCGACAGGATTTATTCTCACCCTATTCGTTATTAAATATAATTGATCATTTCCCCGTTTAAAGGTGCCATGCTCGCTTGAGGAACATCTTTGATACATTTCGCGTAATAAATTTCTCGTTTAACCCTTTCTTCGCGATTTTTACATTACAAAAATATAGTAATTAGTAATAATCAGTAATATTTTTAAAACGGTAAATAAGATATCGTATGCAAATTAAGACGTGGAATCATTTTATTTCGACACTCCACGCATCGTTGGGTAATTTGAAATTTGACATACGTAGGATTGTTGGGTGGCAGCAAAACGATCGTGGTAAATAATAAATATAATTTATCGTGAACTAACTTATTCTAAACTTACGACTTTCACAATGACTATCTCTCGAAGAAATGACTATCTCTTTCACATCCTCGCACCCTTATTTAAGTGGGGACTACATGCTCTCTTCCTCCATCACGCATTTCTCACAGCCCCTTTCTCGCAGTCTCGAGTACTCATAGGGTTAATAATTTATAATAATTCGTATATCCACTATCAAACGTAATCAACCATTTCTTGCATAAAGGTGCCATTTCTACCGCTTTCACCGTCGAGCGCGTCCCCCGCCTGAGTTTTCTCGTGAATTGGATCGTTGAAGAGGTCGCGGGCCGTGAAAAATAATTCGAACACAGAGTGGCGAAAGTGATGGCTAATTAAATTGGCCGGTTTCCTCGGAGCGGAGAGGAAGAGGAAAAAGGCGGAGGTGGAAAACACAATTATTTTCGATTCTCGTGAAACCAGGGTCTCGCGGTTGGCGGTCGGCCAGGCGTGGGCGATTATGAGAAATAATAAAAAGGCGCGTGTTACGTCCCCCTCTGGCCGATGCTTTCTTTCATTAACCGTTCCGTAGGTGAGGCACGATCGGAATTCCATTCGCAGACAATCGAAAATGCAATATCTACGTCGATTCCCTGGCTCTGTTCGTCATTCGCGAAATCGTTAGTCACAGGCATTTGCCGTTTGTATTTACGATTCCATCAGGGTAATCGAACTTCCTATCAGAAGTAGAGAATAATGTTATTTTTCTAGTTAATCTTTTTCCTACTTTCTTATTATTAATACGTGGAAAATTTTGTTTCATTATCGAACAATCTTCTTTTATTATTATTTTCTTTTTTTTATTATTATTATTGTTATGCGTAAACGAAGTCTGTGTTGAGAGTTGTATGGTGCTACACGAGTATCACGGAGTGACTATTTTTCAGGGGATGTGAGGCTCTTTGTAAAGCTAATAGCGAAGCTTATTTCTATTTATGTGAATATTTCTTAATACTAAATTTACTATGGTCAAATGACCCACGATTGAGAAAGAAGTAGAATCTTTGAAGAATGAAATAATTCGAGACACTGAAAGATCGATTACACGTATATTGGAAGAAAAATTGTGAAAACGAGTGGCCAAGATAATAGGGTTCAATGAGGAATGTTAAATAACAGTTTTAAAAACGGCTATTTAAGCCATGGTATAAGCTTAGTGTTAATTACTTATTACTTTAATTACTTCAATTTTTCCTCCAATATTTACCATCTCTTTCGAATTGAATTATATCATTTTGGATAACCACGGATTCAAAAATCTCCTGTCTTTTTCTATTTTTGTTTACCACCCAAAGGACGGAAAGCACAAGGAAAAATGATATTTCAACTTCGAAATGCCGCCATTTTTTCAATTTTCGAAATTTCGCTGTTTTGCTTGTTCACGCTGTAGCTATATTTATACTAATTAGGATACTTTTTGGTTTTCCCGTTTCCGATAACCTGATGGTCCAGAATCACGTCGGCCATTCGAGCTCGTTTTTAAAAACAGGATCTACCTAAGGCTATATAATTTCCATATTTTAATTTCGTTAAAAGAAAAAAATAAAAAAATTGTAAATATTCTCAAAGTACAAATAAATCCGGGTACAAAATTTGCATGCCAATATTTATCATGGTTTCCTTAGAAAAAAATCCCCAAAAAGTCGATTTTTATAGATGGAATTATCACAATACCCTTGAAGTTTATAAAAATCGATTTTTGTTGCAATTATGCGAATTTTGAATATCGAACTGTAACTAACACTTGATTTTCTTTCTGTTTCAGGTAAGTCAATTTTATAAGGCAAATTTTTCAACCACTCTGAACGTGTAAGAGGCGCTCTTTACGCGTTCGACACACGGAATGCCAGATTACGTATGCATAATGAGTGAGTTTGCTTTTCTTTTCCTACTCTCTCTCTCTCTCTGTCTCTCTCTCTCTCTCTTTCTCTTCCTCTCGTTACATCGAATCTTCCTCGGTGAAATTACATATTCGCATTTTTTGACTGCGTATCGAATGCCAGCCAAGCGGACACGCTTTCAACTTCCGCGGTTCAAAAATTCACGGAAGACGATTTTCTTGCGATTTTATTTGGTATTACACGATCGGAATAGGATTATTATCGCAAATTAGACTTTTTGTTACGGGGAAGGAAATTAATACTGAACCTGCCACGGCTTACATCATTATTTCTACGCTTTTCATTTAAAATTCCGCATTCGATATCATCTCTTTGCACGTGTAATCGATTTTTCAATATTTCCTCTTGCTCGATTTTTACTTGAATTAACCATCGGTCAGTTTGACCGGTTGTGGTAGGTTCAGTGTTAATAGAATCACGAATCAAGTATAGATTACCCTTTATAAATCCTATTCCCTTTTTTAAATTTGGAACGAGGAAATTCGCTGGAACTATTAATTTTCTAAAATTATCAGATAGGGTTTTCATAATGGATGTTAAAGTATGGCGCGTGTCGCGCCTTACAAGCCTCTCAGGTTTCTGGAGAGGAGTTACGAGGTTAGGTAATAGGAAAATAAATACACCACACGAATTTTCCTTAAAGAACTTCTTTGACAAGTGGTGTATTTATAGACACGTTTTATACACAGAAAATGCAGTAAATTTAGACCCTAGTCTAAGTTCTAATTTTACTCTGAAGCAAATTTATTTAACTCTTTCGTTCCAAAACCATTTACCTCTAACGAAAATTTATTATTTTTCCATCGTTTGCTTAACAAATATGTAAACAATTGGAATAAATATTTTGACCCCTATTCTTCGCAAATGAAAAAAAAACAAAAAATTACATCTTGATAATAACATTCTAATTCAAAACTTGCAATATCCAAATATACAAATATCTTATTAACGAAAGAGTTAATAAAATTAGCTTCAGCGAAGGAACCTTCAAAGGAAACCATAGATTCTCTGTGTATAATACAGTTGATATCGCGTTAATTTTCTAAATTTTCTTCTCCAATTTTCCCACAGTAGGAGCAAGCATACGATCACACGACTTGGCTCTCATCTTTCAAATTTTTATTCCCAGTAAAAGACACCAGGGTAAGGATAAACACGAAGATGCTAAAAAGAAAACACTGTACTCGTCTTCCAAATTTTTACCAATCTTCCCACGGTGGGAGCAAAACAGGGAGACGCAGACTGAAACGGGAGAAAAGGGAGAAACGAAAGGAGAATGAGAAAAAAAAATGGTAGAAAAATAAAATTGTACAACGAGAGAGCGTATAGAAATGACAACGTGTAACAGGGCTTTTAAGAGAGCAAAACGAGAAAGGACAAAGGACCGCGGATAAATCACGGTGAACATCGCCAACGCAATTTTTACAAAGAGGCAATTTGCTTGTCAACGTATAAATTAAATGGTAAAAAAAGCTGACGATAACGACTCAATACCGCGGGTTGGGAACGATGGTGCCTCTGGTCGAAATACTTTTACCCGTCCGTGTCATTACCGGATGAATTGTGGCGGTGCGTAAAAATCCTGTAAAATGTTGCTATGCACCCGCGCGGGGGTGCCGGGGTTCGAGGGGGGTGTAGCGGGGGCCAGAGCGTGTTTCATAGCCGCCCACGCAATCCGTCGACATGATTTATGACGATTCGAGAAGATTGTGCAAGACGCGTTGCACGGAAATCCTGGAAGATCGAAGAGATAATTTTTAAGCTCAAAGATGATGCATGATATCCTGAATGAGAAATTGAATAGTGTCGTGGAAGAAATCCGAGGCCTCTCGGTGAACTTATCCCTTCCTTCGGGGAAAAGTCGCGCGTCGTGGCCTTTGTGAGAAGAGAGTGACGAGATTGATCGATGCTTGGCATCGGGAAAGCTTCGTGGCTAATCTGCACGGGTTCAAAAATCAGGCGAGGAGTATGTTGCTCGTGGTGGTAATGAGCGTTTGAAGTTTCTCGAGCGTCGGTAGAGATCGGTCGGCCGATGTTTAGGCAGAATTGGGTTGAGATTTTAGAGCGGATGCTGGTGACGAGTACTTTTCAATGGTATATCCTTCGTGACATTATCCAACATCATATTTTATCATAGTTTAGTAACGTAAAAGTTCACAGTCTAGTTATATAGAAAATTAATCCTGTCGAGATTAAAAGCCAGGATTAGAAATTAAAAATTTAAATTTCTGCAATGTGGATAGAGATTGCTCGATGCCCAATGTTTAGGCAGATTCGGTTGTCATTTCAGAGCGGATGCAGGGGATGAGTACTTTTCAATGGTATATCCTTCGTGACATTATCCAACATCATATTTTATCATAGTTTAGTAACGTAAAAGTTCACAGTCTAGTTATATAGAAAATTAATCCTGTCGAGATTAAAAGCCAGGATTAGAAATTAAAAATTTAAATTTCTGCAATGTGGATAGAGATTGCTCGATGCCCAATGTTTAGGCAGATTCGGTTGTCATTTCAGAGCGGATGCAGGGGATGAGTACTTTTCAATGGTATATCCTTCGTGACATTATCCAACATCATATTTTATCATAGTTTAGTAACGTAAAAGTTCACAGTCTAGTTATATAGAAAATTAATCGTGTCGAGATTAAAAGCCAGAATTAGAAATTAAAAATTTAAATTTCTGCAATGTGGATAGAGATTGCTCGATGTCCAATGTTTAGGCAGATTCGGTTGTCATTTCAGAGCGGATGCAGGTGACGAGTACTTTTCAATGGTATATCCTTCGAGACATTATCCAACATCATATTTTATCATAGTTTAATAACGTAAAAGTTCACAGTCTACTTATATGGAAAATTAGTCGTGTCGAGATTAAAAGCCAGAATTATAAATTAGAAATTTAAATTTCTGCAGCGTTGATAGAGATTGCTCCATGTTCGATGTTTAGGCAGAATTGGGTTGAGATTTTAGAGCGGATGCTGGTGACGAGTACTTTGGAATAGTATATCATTTATGACGTTATCGGATATTATATTTGGGCATTTTTTGATGCTATAAAAATTCGTAGTCTAGTTGGAATTAATTGGAATTAATTTCTAATAACGCTAGCATTTCGAAGGGTCACGTCTGCCATATCCCTTTACTTCGACCAAATCCGAATAATTTCTCATAACGAAGACCAAGCCTTCTTTTTAATTCATTAAATCGGTATTTAATTTTTATCTTCCTACTAATTCCTAACTCTTACTCCATTTCGTCAGCAAAATTCTGGACTATCATCGATATTAAAAATTTATTAGCAATTGAAACGAAATTAATTCTTTTAATTTTAGTATAAATATAATAATTCGTCACACGCCATTGAAACTTGTACTCAGCCAATTTGAAGGCAATCATCAATTGAAGGTTAAATGCGAAAGGCAATTCTCAAATTCGGTCCCAAAGACATTTATAAATTTCCACTACTTACATCGGAATTAATTTCTAATAATTCTACCATTTCGAAGGGTCACTTCTTCCATATCCCTTACCAATTCGTTATTTCAATTAAATCGGTATTTAATTTTTATCTTGCTACCAACTCATTATCTCCTACTTCATTTTCTCCCCAAAGTCTGGACTGTAAACGATATTAAATAAAAATCAGAGACTTATTTAAGAGTCTTGAAATTTTATCCATAAGCTATAAAACCATGGAATTACCAAGTGAGATTTTCACCAGTCGGGAAACTTGGCTAGATGTAGCCAGAGAGAAAGCAACCTCGAAGAAGTTGGTTCCGTCTCGTGGAAAACGTATCACCGGCAACGTCTCTTCCGTCTGAAAATAATCCCGTTCGACTCGAGACACAGCTCGAAACTATTATATCACGACTCGTTACGTCTTATTTCAATTTCAAATCGAATGGCTCGCGTGGCGGCCCTGGTTAATACCTCCGATGCCCGTCCGACTTCTCCAACAATTATCACGAACGTAACACCGCGACGAAGAATCCGAAGAACCGTTTCAGACATTCTACTTCTTCCTGGAAGCCGGACTGTTCGCTAAAATCACCTCGATCCATCGTGCCTGCTATCTAGCTTCCTTTGAGACCTCGAACGAGATAAAGGGGAACAGGGTAACAAGCAGCGGCGAGAACGCTTGGCAAAAATGGCGGAGGCGGGAAAAAGGTAGTCGAAATGGGGAAAAAGGAAAAGGAGAAAGAAAACACGGTGCATGGAGTAAAAGCAAAGAGGGAAGGATTCGAGACAGGCGCATTGTTAGCGGAATTTTATAGAATCCGCGATGGTGAGTCATGGACGGAAACCGGTCTTCGGATGACGAACGTTCATCATCGGCCAGGCGATCCTGGCGTTAATTGCCTCGATCTTCCACCGCGATCGATTAACTTTGAGGACGTTAACGCATTGCGCGGCTTTCCAGAGATATTTCGTGTTCGGTGGAACCGAACGTCGAGATCGGATCGGTAGATGCCTATGTTGTTTCGCCTTGTTTTATAATCCTGTTATTAATCGCGCGTTGAAGGATCGATGAATTAAAGGAAACGCGGTTTGCCTTTCGCTCCAAGATGCTGGAATTTTGGAGTAATTTCTGCCGCGCCGCGTGGAATTTTCAAATGGTTGCTTATCGAAGCGGAGAAAATAGAGGGAACGGTTTATTCGTCCAGTGATTTGTTGCATCGTCGAGAGTTCGGTTTTTCTCTCATTTTCCAAACTTTCCTTTTTCCATTAGGTCGCAGTTTATTTACGGAGAATTCCTCAGTCGTTTAACCCTTTGCGGATCTCTTAGCGAAGTGGATCGAAAAAGAATTTCATTCTTGTTTTTCCAGATTCATTTAATTTTCCGGTGATAGGAAAATTATCTTTGATCCTTTGATGTTTCTAACGAATTCTAAAAATGATGGATCAAACATCGTTTCGCTTTATCGAATAGTATTTCAATATTTGAAATTGTAATTACTCCTGTATGATTTATGCAAATCTTGGGGATATTCAGTGTTTACACTAGCTTTAAAATTTTTCTGTAAAAATTCTGCGTTCAATGTTATCGCTCTGATCATTCAACTTTTTCAATTTTCTCTTATTCCATTCTGTTTTGTAGTGCTTCATTTTTCCGTCTACTCGCCTTTTAACCGGTCGTGATAAGTTTAGTGTTATTAGTGTTAAGTATAATTTTATTCGCGTGACGAGTGTAGCTTGTTTACTAGAGGTGCGATTTGAAAAACTCACGAGTGGACTTGTCCAATTATAATGCAACGGATTAATGTATTCATCAGCGTCTTTTCTTGGGAAAAAGAAGAAATTTCATCGGTGTAAGATGAGATTTGCGTTATAGTTTCTACTATATAATCTTGGAAAACTTTCTCGGGAGATATAAGGAATATCCAATGGATTTAGAATAGTTACATGCATTATAGTGACTATATAGAATTATGTTTCTATGTGAATCGAAGCTAGCTTAAATTTTCAAAATTTAAAAAACAAATACACGTTTTCGGACAAACTTATCGGTTTCATCCCTAGTTTAAAAATTGTTAAAATTACTCAGGCTATTAACCTTTTGCACTCGGCGATCTTTTCGTTAGAGAAACATAGTAATTTGAAGACTTTCTGCCATGAAGTCGACGGTATTTTCAAGACGGTATATTATTTTACCTCGATATTCCACGCGTCGTTGGACAATTTTAAATTCGAGATATTAGTTAACAATGATCTCTAGAATTTTATTAAATGGTGCCTGAGAGTCGCCTCTCGAGTGCAAAGGGTTAATCCCCAGTTCTTATTATCTATTTTATAATTTCTTCAATTTATTACCCATGTTTATCTACCTTCGTTTACCATGCATCAAGGTTCAATGGTTGCAGTGTCAATTACCATGGAATAAATTCGAGGAAAAATCTCTGTGAAATCTGCGTACACGAACTAGCGGAAAGTAGCTGGTGCCATGGCTTCAGCATCCGCGTGGTAATACGATGGAGGAAAAATCGGAGGTTGGAGTCGTCGACGATTTTGCTCGTCCTCGAAATCGGGCTGGCGCATTGATAAATCTTTGGTCGGATAGAATTTCTCCGTGGAATAGCGCCGGGAGTTTCTACGTTCTTTCGATGGCACCAGTAACCTTTTGAAATATAAATTAGCCGCGATAAGACGCCTTTGTCGGCTCACTTTGCGTGCCGCTGTTGCGATCAGCGTTTTCCATCGTGCCACGGCTAGTACCGGAGGCGGCGACGGCGATGGTGGCGGCGGTGCGTGTACACACGTGTAGGCCGCGAAATCCTCCTTCCCGGCGAATTCGTAATCTACTGCCTGTAATCGCAATTACACACCGGTCAGAAGCGACCGTGCCGTGATACCGTCGCCTGCAGAAACCCTCTTTTTCTTCCTCCGGATTTCTAGATGGAAAAGGTTTCTTTGCGATGAGCTCGGTCCTCGAAAATGTCGCTTTTCAGATAGGAATTGGCGCAATGAGTGGAAGCTTTGATGTTTCATGGATTAGTATACTCTTAAGGAATACTAGGATTTTTCAATTTTCCGTAGTGCAAGTCCCTGTAGGTATTAGGAACATTTTTAAATTTTCTGTAGTATTCGCCTTCAGAGGTATTAAGAAAATTTTTAAATTCTCTACAATGCAGGTCTTCATAGCTGTTGTGGAAATTTTCGAGTCTTTGTACTACAAGTCTTCAAAGGTATTAGGAAAATTTTTTAATTTTCTGTAGTATTCGCCTTCAAAGGTATTAGGAAAATTTTTAAATTCTCTATAATGTAGGTCTTCATAGCTATTATGGAAATTTTTGAGTCTTTGTTCTATAAGTTTTCATAGGTATTAGGAAAATTTTTGAATTTTCTGTAGTATTCGCCTTCAAAGGTATTAGGAAAATTTTTTAATTCTCTATAGTGGAGGTCTTCATAGCTGTTATGGAAATTTTTGAGTCTTTGTTCTATAAATTTTCATAGGTATTAGGAAAATTTTTGAATTTTTATAGGTATTAGGAAAATTTTTAAATTCTCTATAGTGTAGGTCTTCATAGCTATTATGGAAATTTTCGAGTCTTCTTTATTACAAGTCTCCAAAGATATTAGGAAAATTTTTGAATTTTCTTTAGTGTAGATCTTCATAGCTATTATGGAAATTTTCGAGTCTTTGTATTATAAGCCTCCAAAGATATTAAAAAAATTTTTGAATTTTCTATAGTATTTGCCTTCAAAGGTATTAGAAAATTTTTTTAAATCTTCTATAGAATTCGCCATCAAAGGTATTAGGAAAATTTTTCAATCTTCTATAATATTCGTCATCAAAGGTATTAGGAAAATTGTTTAATTTTCTATAGTGCAGTTCTTCATAGCTATTAGGAATCATTACGTATCCTAGAAAATTCATAAATTTAAAAATCAAATTATACTTTAGAAAATTCTCTATTCGAAAGAGAGACTTTAAGAAGTTATTATTAATTTTAAATTAATGATAAAATCAGTGGGAGATTCAGTATAAATATAAGGGAAGAAAGGATTAAAAATTTATGATCTCTACAGTATATATTCCAAGTATCAATGCTTGTGCAATAGATAATTGTACATTGTTAACAAGAATTTTCAGAAATCGTGTTTTCGAGTCCCTCTCTAGTTAATAATCTTTTAGATTGTTATCAAGATATCGAATGACGTAATGGTGATTTCGATAAAGATCCCAGAATTTTATCAGTTTTCTCGGAAACTCACGAAAAGATTAAGCTTGGATATAAACGATCCACTTTGCCTATTGAAGGTTAAAACTCTGTAGCGTGAAGTTTCGATTTTGAAGCTTTTTTTTCGATTGACCAATTTCAAAGACTGAAATAGTACTTCGAAGACATATGGTTGTTTGAATGGAGGATGCTTTGGTCTGATGTCCGCAAAAAGGGCGTGAGATGACTTGGCGGCTTTATCGCACCTGTCGACACATCTGAAGAAAAGTGATTTGTTCGCGGCGATGCTTCGTTTGCAAAAAAATTAGCGTAGTTTTTGAAATCTCTGCAAGCTGTAAAGTTTCTTCTTGAAAGATATCGAATAATCAAAATTTTGAGAAAACATGCAAATCGTGTACACAGAGCGGTCTCTTTCTTGGAAACCAACGAAGCTCTTCCAAAGTGTGGAGAATTGTAATCAAATTTTCTTCTCGTTATTTTTGCACGATAAACGGCGAAGCTTCTGCTTTTCGAATGGAGCTTGGAGTCTGAAAATATAACATAGTCTTTTGTGAATTTTCAAATTGGAAATATATAGGTTTTCACACAGGAATTCATTTGTAACAGCATATTTTTTCGTTTTAACAAAAATGGAATGAAATTCATTTATTGTAACGATTGTTTGATTGTTTCAGATAAGGGAGTATTTTAAAAATCAATAGGAAAAATGTGGTATGTTTTTGACTAATTGAAGATTTATTAGGAATAGCACCTCTTCGAATTAAATTTCTCATCTCAGCTCCAATTATTCTCCAATAAATTGTACAGAATTGTACATTTATATCTTGGATTACAAGATTTTTCTATAAATTAACCTAAATCTGTATTCCACTTTTTATTGAGTTCTAGAACTTTTTTACTGCTACCGATTTTAAATATTATCAATTTGAATATAATTCGCAGAAGCAAGAAATTATTTATCAAAGCGTCCGATTGGCGTCACGAACGTCTTGTTTTTAATTCTCTAAGAAGATTAATGACGTGTTCGATGATTGATTCACTAATACAGCAGACATATCGGCATTAAAAGTAACGTTATCTCCGATAAATATAATTCGTCATGCTTAATACTGACGTAACGAGTCCTTGGTATCTGGACTATTTTACGTATAAAATATAAAATCGTGCATATAAATTAATACATCAGTGATATAAAAACATTTTCCAATTTAAAAATATCCTACTGGGATTTATTTCATTTTCCCTTTTATCTTTGTCGCTATTTCGGGGCTTCAAATACAATGCGAATAAAATTCGAATAAAATATGATTTAACGATTAAATTAATTTCATAATAATCTGCTCGAGTATCGAAATGCCTGGAAAAATTATATTCGAAGCGTGAGGTTTGAAATTTTCTATAGTTCTCGAGAGCAGAATAGCCTACGTTCTACTGTGTTTCTCTTCTATTTCATTTCTTGTTTCGAATTTTCGGTTCTATAATAAGCAAGGACAGTGGCATTTATCAAGCTGACAGGGTTGTAGGTGGTAGCCATTTCAGATGTTCGGTTTTAAGGAGAAAGACTCGGTTGACAGTCTAAAATAACTCGACCGGTTGAACTAATCGTCTAACAGACAGATGTTGCTTCGAATCTCGATTCGCATAATCGAGAACGAGGTGGAACACACGTTCGATTCTCGATTTAGCAATTCTCTCCCCAGTTTTTCGTTTATCGGAACAAAATGTCTGCAGTACCTCCGACTCGATATTTTCACAATTTTATAATTTTATTTTAATTTTATTTCGTAAATATACATAATTAATCCCGGAGAAGTAGGAACGTAAGGATCTTTTGTAATCGTCTGGTTAATTTTCTTCGTGCTCCAGTCACGAATTTCGCATAAGCTATTTATATAATCGATAACAGCTGGAACACATTTTTGGTTGCCACCTAGAACTTTGGAATGTCGATATCTTATCATATTTTCGAACGAGATGGATCCAAATAATATTGCATAATTCTTTACACTCAGACTCTTCGGAAAATGTATCCAGTCCATCCAGGTATGACAGAAAAGTTGCAAGCTGTTACGGAAAATTAAGATATCTCTAGTTGTAGCATTATCTGATTTCCATCTGATTAATACCTTTCATCCGGCATTAATAATTCGCAGAGCTCATCGACGTAGTTCGTACGATAGAGTATGGAAATCATAACACAGCCAAACACGAACAGCATCGAGCGTGAAAATTCCCCGAACTGCCATTAGCAAATCCTCCGACTAATCGCTATTCTTCCCACAGGCTGCATCCGCGATACCGATTGGAACACGCTCGTATCGGACGATGATAGGCCGAGGATCGAGTGGCGTGCCGGCCAGCCCGACGAAACAATAATTTCGGTATCGTTTCTAGTATTAATTTACGTAACTAGGCAGAAAATAGTCGCGACAGTTGATTTGCTCGTGTTTCGTCGGCTCTGCAGGTTGCGGTCGCTGCGGAGAGAGCGACGCACGAGACTGAATTATTATGGCGGTACACGGCCGGAATATAGAATCTATGTACATTATGTATATGATATACGGTTTATATACGGTGTATACACGCCTGCACACGCACGATCATACGCGTATCCTGCGTTTTACGTGTAGACGCAACGTCCAGGGCCCGACCAATCGCCGCTGCCGGACGATAAACCTGGAATTGATCCACGTATTTGTAAACCTGCACCAAAGTGCAGCGCGTCCCGCTTCGACGAGGCTCGTAAAACCGCAGCTTCGTTTTACGACTCATTTCGGAATCTAATTTATCGGTCTGCAACACGTCGTTGCGCGAAACAATGGACAGGGGCCTGTGTGTCGTTTCTTTCCACTTGACCATTTTTCCCTTCCTTTTTCGGACGGTATTCTTCTTCGTTTATCTGCGCCTCGATTGATGGCGAAATAACTGTTTCGGACTTGTACCCGAAGACGTTGAAAGTTGTATGTACGTTAGAGTCAGGTATTACGGTGGCGGTATAACGGATACGGGCATGTGTAGGGTTGTAGGATGACAGTAAGCGACGAAATGGGTAACGAGGAGATTCTACGTGTAAAAGGGAATGGAAAATGTGCAGTGGAGTTTCTCGATACGACTCTTCGTTTTGAAGGAAATCGAGAATGAAAGTGCCTCGGGTGGGCACCGTTTTGAATTCTATTCTATTCTAGTCTATGGAAAGGGTTTCGAGTGACAAAGGTTGCTATCGATATTTGTATCGTTTAATATTGCAAAAAGAGGAAATCGAGAATGAAAGTGCCTCGGGTGGGCACCGTTTTGAATTCTATTCTATTCTATGGAAAGGGTTTCGAGTGACAAAGGTTGCTATCGATATTTGTATCGTTTAATATTGCAAAGGTAGTAGCTTGGATGTCACTCTTTATTACTGTTAAAATAATGAACAGTACATTTGTTGAAATCTCAAGCGTTTGCCCCCAGCATTTGCCCGTCTGGGATAATTCCATTATGGTTGAGAATTTTTTGAAACGTTCCCTACGAAAGTTGCATGGTTTTTCGTGACCTAACTCATGGTGCAAGTAGTTTTATCCCGTTTGAGATATTCCAGTTGTTATTAATACCATATTTCTTCAGTTGTATACACCGAAGACTCGTCTCGCAGAGAGAATCCTATTTCTCATTCTCTTCAATCCTATTTCTTCATTTTCGCGTACAATCGCCAAGTTCTCAGTTGTAACATCATTACAGGACGTGTTATACGTCCATCATAGCGTTGCCTGTGAGTTGTTGCACGGTTTTGCGAATAATTCGTTACTCTGTAGATCACGGTGCTGTGCATCAAGGGGTTAAGGTTTTACTAATGAAAACGATTTGTTCGGGGATTAGAGTCCAGCGTGATAAATTTTGAACGATTCGAGTTAATGAAAACTCGAGGCTCATCGAATCAGGAAGAAGACTTGGATCGATGACCACTTTGACGATGTTTAAGCATCACCTTAAGCCAAGAATTTTAATCTGCATTCTATCATGCAGAATCTGCAATCTCGACATTCTCATTAAAAATCTATCCTTTGTCATAATTCAGAGATACAAACCCTTTCGCTTCTCTCAAAACTCTTTTTACATCCAAGGTTCTGAATATCCAATCGACAGTTTGCACACCTACATCTGCGTACCAAAAAGCATCCACTAAAATTTTCTCGTGATTATTATCGAATAAAATATTCAGCTTCATCTCGTAAATTTCTTCAACACCTATTCGATGATCCAATAATCGTGTTCAGTTCTAAGCTAAAGAATCCTAGGGTCTAACAAACCACTGTAGCAATCACTCTCCAGGTCGCCCACGAAAAATTCTCGCAAATGCTGGAATATTCGAGTAAACGTGGAAGACTGGAGCTAAAATCGACCCGATCACCCTGCCCTTTTTCACACCCCCGTTTGCACTGGTTTTACGCATTCGCGTGGGAAAAGGCAGGGATCCTAAAACGCGTTCCCATTGGAAAGCCAAAGGGATCCTTTATGGGGCTTCGACAGGATGGCTCGTCACGTAGCCCAGGCCGAAAGTCGAATGGTTCACGTGGGATCCACGTGATCGTTGATCGTTTCCTAACCTCCCTCAACGACGGTCGTCACCTAACCTTCCCGACGTGGCCGGTAAGCCGACCGTCAGATCTCTTTTCCTGATCCTTAATGGACGAGGTGGCTATTATATCTCCAGGTGCGTGTTAGCTCGAACGAGAGGAGACGTCGACTCTTGGCCATGGCAATAAATCCTGCGGGACGTCCTCAGGTAGACGATGGTCTGGGATCGTCTTACTACAAGTTATAGGGTTCTTTCAGATCGTATCCAGTGACGCAAGAACGTTAGGCTGGGCAGCCGTCCTAAGCGAACGATCCACGCTGCTTTTTCCTTCGATCGATCCGCCAATAATATCTCTTTCGCTGCTTTTTCTCCCCCTTTCCACTCACTGTCAAAAGAGTTGTCAATTTTGAAGCCTGCTTCGCGAGTATCAATTTGTTTAAGCCCGTCTTCCCTATCTTTTTCTTCTTGTCATTAGGGTAGTCAGGCTGAGTTCGGGGGATCGAAACTTTAATCCTGTTCACTCTGGGAATTTTTCCATTCGGTTGATCAGACTGACTCCAAGATGGACTCTTGCAGTAGAGAATATTTTGAAATTAAGTTCCCCCTTTTTTCTTTTGTTTTTATGTAATATAATCTCACCCTTTTCGTCTACGTCAGTGAGAATGAGACTAAACGAATTGCAGGTTAATGACAGTGCTAAGGGTTAATTTATTAGCATACGATTATGGGACTTGGTTCGAACACTGTTCCTTCAGATCCGATGACTGGTGGTTATTGAATTATTCATACGATTTAAATAAATATAATTTAAATAAGTTATCGCAGCACCAGATTGCTCCGTCTTAATCTTTTCAACGTTAAAGCTCGGCGACATTGTAGCAAAAAGAGGAACGCTACTCGTATTATTTCTCTGAAATACGTTTCGCGAAAGGTATAAAAATTATATATTACCAGTGATCCGGGACGTTCTGCAATTTGAATAAAATTATCGTTCCGCGACATCAGCAAAAGGAACGTACAATGTCTGGTGCAAAAATGTGACGCTAGCTTTCATGGGCCGGGATGAAAAATAAGAGGCGAAAAATCGTAATGACTATACGGCGCATCATCCCCGGGGCGATACAATTTTTATTTAAAGCATTATTTCGTACGACGTGTGTATTATGAATTATTCAAAGTGGCAATTTCGAGTATCTTACCCTGTACTTTTCGTGCCTTGCCACAGTGTGTCGGGAGGATGTTGCGGGGAAACGGTTTGCCACTTTCTCGAGTGAGAGTTGGATTTTTCTGCTGGCAGGTTGCTTCGTGCGAGACCGGGGAACTTGCGATATTTGGGCCATCGATTTAGCTCAAATTTTGCACGTACTTGCTACATGCTGGGTATAATAATCTATTGTATTAAATGCATGGACCGCATTATATCGAATATCGTAGAATATTCGGATTATATTCGGATTATATTCGAATGCTGGGTGTCTTGGATTCTGCATTGCTGTGATACGCTTACCCTGCTGCCCTTCCATCATTCCTTATCATTCTCTCTTACGTTATTTATATTCATTTTCGAATTTACAAATTTTTAATTATCGTCTTAAATTTCACATTAATGGGGTACAATTTGCATCTTCTTTTGCAAATATTGCGACCATTACTTAAACCAGTTTCTAGCATCCTACGGTACAAATGTCTGTAATAATAAAGTGAATTTAGGAAGATGTCAGATAACTAGTATTTTGTGCAAAATTCGTGATAATGATTAGATTAATTGATACAATTCGTTACAGGAATTTTTGTCATAATATATACGATTCTGGATGATTAGTATTTTTATCAAATTTCCGATGAATTTCCAATTTTTAAGATTCAAAAGTTACTTTTCTTACACTTGTGTATTATGATTTCTCTCTGTGTGGTATTCTTTATAAGATTTTTCACAGTTTTCTTTGTCCAAATCTGTCAGAGAAATATGTTATGCGATGTATCAATGGTGTACGATCTTTGATCCGATTTTAACCGAATATCAAATTAATTCGTCGTCGAATTCGTGACTCGTAAAGACAGAAAACCAGAGCCTGTTTATATCGGTGAGGAAGGGCGAAAGGATCCACGAGAAATGCTCTCGGACGACTTAATAACAGTGAAATTTACAAGAACCTATTAACATCTATTCAACCTGCGGCCTTATATAGCGTCCTGTTGCTCAAATGAATCACTCTCGGCGTTGAATCGAGTCGAATCGACCATCATCGTACTCTTTTTCAGCCTTTGTTCTACCTCGGGATATTCTTCTTTTGCACCCTCCATTGAGAATCCTCGATAAAGCAGGACGAAGGCTTTTTCTTGGCCAATCGAAGAAAGATTAAGGAAATGGCCGATGGCATTCGAGCATGCTCGAATACTGAAAATAAATGAACCCTGTGAATGTAATATAATTTACCTGTTCTTTTGCTGTAGTTCTAGTAGTACTTGATACTATGAGTAATACTTCTTCGAGCTATAAATTAATTATTTTGGGATATTTTTGAAAATAAGAGGGCTAGGTATGGCGAGGAATTCTTTGAATTTGGTTATTCATGATTAAATGGTATGATTTTCGTACAATAAGGGATGGTGTAATAGGAATTAATTTTGAAAAACTTCGATGGTGGTATTAACCCTTTGCACTTGGAATTATTTCTCAAATTTGTTACCAATAACTCCCTACTATGTTTTGTTTGAAATTTACTTCATAGAACAGTTCCTCTCGACTGCTACTTATTTTAAAGAAATAAAAGAATTCTGTTTACTGACTATATTAAATGTAGCTGTTAAACATTGTCATAATTTATATTTTTATTTAATGTATGTAATTCGAGTAGTTATTTTCTGCTTTCTTGTTGAGTAAATAAAGAATCAAAGAACGTCGAGACAAACTCAACATGAGAGTTCCTGTGAGAAAAACTGACGTTGAGCCACATTTGACAAAGGAGTGCAAAGGGTTAAAGGAAATTTCTTCACGCACTTCTGTTTCGAATTTTATAATTATCCAAAGGTGTTTGCACCGGCGTTAGGTGATATCGAGCATTTTCTTCGATACTTGGAATAAATGGCCAAAATTGGGGAAACGGATTACTCTTCGCAATGGAGAACTTGCTAATCTTCAGACCTACTCTTCGATTATAGCTTCATCTGTTTTCCATGTTTCTTCCTCCAAATTACACTCTCGGTAAACCAAAACGTAGTATATTTTTCGTATCATACGTTCTACATACGACATACGAGACAAAGAAATTTAATTTCCGAAAAGATTATCATACTGGAGTTAATTAAATGAACTTTCTAACCTCGAATATCTTCTGTAATACTAGTATCTGTGTGACGATAAATACGTTCCTACTTGTGATATTTATCATCTGGATCCCGTTTCGCAGGTAAATCGATAAATTAAAAATAATGATAAATAGCAAAAAGAAGTATTAAAATAACGAATACGTAATTAGTCTTTGATTTACAGCGGTCGTTCCATTCGAAACGCTTTGAATGGAAGCATTCTCGGACGTGAAAGGGTTAATGATTAAAAATCGATCAGAGATTATTTCAATCAACGTTAAGTAATCCATCAGCTCAGATTCAAAGTTCCACACGTGTATTTATTTACGCGTGATTTTGCAATTCTATTAACCTCTTTTTATTAGACGAAGCATGGATTCGCGATTGAGCAATCGCTGACAATCAACGAAACATTAACGGAATGTATATGTTAGTGTTTCTGAAAGAACAATTTGCGTCACTCTTTTTCAAACTCTCCGCTGATAATTCATGAAACATTAACATACATAGGTGACGAAGCGATATCAATTTATGTCAAGTGCTATTTATGCGTTATTAGTAATCGTATGTAGTATCTTCTGTTATTAACTCGAATACTCGATTCCTTTGTTCTGGGCAAAATTCACGTGTATACCTGATTTGCTAGACTGAATGCAGATACCTTGGTAGCAGCTGATCGAAACAACGCAGAGAACG
The DNA here is from genome assembly GCF_001483705.2 of Eufriesea mexicana. Classification (NCBI taxonomy): domain Eukaryota; kingdom Metazoa; phylum Arthropoda; class Insecta; order Hymenoptera; family Apidae; genus Eufriesea; species Eufriesea mexicana. The sequence continues at coordinate 315,790 of NW_016917025.1, forward strand.
AATTTCAAAGCAATTTTTAAATCTTTATTTCAATTTCGATATTATTATCATATTAATTCTGGAAGCATTATTCATATTTTTATCAATTATATTCATTTTTCTTCTTTTTTCTTGCTTGCTTGTCGAAGGAAGCAACTCCAAAATTCAAGCAAGAGACATAGGTTAAGTATCCAGTGAAGACATTTATTACCCGCATTAGTCGACTCATAATATCTCATAATTCTCGTCATAAACGTTCTTCTTTTATCTTCTCGAATTATAATTCTTTATTAAAAAGATTTATTAACGATGATATAAGGCCTAACCTTTAACCTATTAACCCCTAGCGCTATGATTTCATTCTAAGAAATGATTAATTGGAAAAATTTCTTAAAATTTTCTGCATACTGAAACACGTTAAACGTAATTTTTACGTACAAGTGCACACCGTATGATTCTAATATACGACGAGAATTACACTAGTACTTTGCGCGTCAGACGTATCGCAAATTTGCGAATGTCTCAACTTGGTCAAGAATAATTCCATTTTAATCCAACCTTTTCAACCGATTGCGGTAGAAAATGATCGACGAAATCCTTTCTTTCCTGATTCTTAACTTTAACCACCTCCGTTTTGCATCGTGGAAAAAATCGAACGACAAACGAAACTCCCATCTCGTTCCACACCAGCGCTCCCGAGACCATAACCCTCCAGCTGGTCTAGCGTGAAGATCACGCGAGTCCGCTTATTTATCGATCTCCGTGGTTCGATAAATCCGCTGATCCGCGGTAGCCGGAACGTGAATTGCTTTAAGGAAAATCTAGACCCGGCGCATTGCATCTGGTTGCATAAACACGCTCGCGTACATACTGGCACCGTGGCTGCTCCGTTGGGTCCGTGCTGAAATGCGCTGACCTTCTATTGTTCCGCCGACAAATCGCCGTTCGCCGCGCGGTTTCACTTCTTGCCGCCTAGCTACCTCTTGCACCGGTTTACCGATTCGAGGACAGGGGAAAGAACCGATTCGAGTCGAGAGAGGTAGCCCCGCGCTGCACCGCGTTGCACCGCGTTACACCGTACTGCGCAGCGGTGGTGGGGGTAGGATGGGCGGGTGGTGGGGGTAGCGTGGCGCGGCGCGCCAATTCGAAACAGGGAAAATCGACCGCATCGATGCATCTTGACCTTTTTCCTGGCCCTTTCAAATGTCATTAAACCGGCGGCCGGCACGATCTCGTTGGAAAAGGCCTTGAGTGGAAAAACTCTCCGTTGCTCCATCGAGCCGAGGGACTGCTCGGTTGGAGGAAATTAAAAACCGAATAAATTACCGTCGTTGGTCGGAACGTTTGCTCCTCCGTGGGGGTTTAGGGACACGGCTGGATCCACTACGCACGGCCGGGGATAGGATCGAACGGGGATAGTGTTCGATTGCGAGTGTCGTGGATGGATCTTTTCATGCCGATGAGATGCTACTTTTTCTATTTCCGTATGCCTGCAAAGTTCGTTTTGTGCCACGTGGTGTAGCATACGGGGTGTCCAGGGTTTCCCAACCGGATTTTTCCGAGAGTGGTCTGTATCTAGGTAAAAGTAAAATTAAAAATTATAAACTCTTAGTGCGGCATTTTCATGCCGATGTCGTCGATTTTCTTTTCTTCTCTATGGATATTGTTTACAGATTTGTTTACAGTGGTACGATTCTCTGGGTAAATGTGAAATTGATCGTTGTCAGGTTTTAATAGAGCTTTCTGAGACTGGTTTCTTGTTTTCCTTTATTTTACGTGGATGGGAGATTTATTTAGCGTAGTATACTGGGTGTCCTGAGATTTTCTATCTATGTACTGTATGTACAACTTCTTACATCGTATTTTCTTTCTATTCTGTATGGATAGGTACGATAGATGGGATGTTTGTTTAGTTTCATATGGAAGAGTATACAGGGTGTGCTGGGCTTTTCTATACGTGTTTTACGACAGTAGATAAAAGTAAGATTAAGGCGTGATATTTTATAATGACAGAATTATATCTTACAACTTTTTATCTACAATAGCATTTTCTTTCTATTCTGTAAGGACAGATGGAATAGAATTTTAGGACAATAGAATTTTTTCCATTTCTTTTATTGGTCGCAGTTTATTTTAATCTCTTCAAGTTTACTCCCACACATGTGTACGTTCAATTTCTTTAAAATTATTTAATTATTATAAATGAAAAAGAAGTTAGAATCATTTGAAGTACTATTCACCATAAAATCCCTCAACAAATCTCGTCGAATATCATCGTTAATAACGAGTTACTTGACTTATTAATCATTGTTTCCCAATCATTGCAGCTTTAAAAACAATTCGTTACTGAAAAGGTTAAAATGTTTTATAAAATCAGCTGTTATTCTAGAATATATGTAATCATGTTATGGACAGGGTGTTCGATATCTTTATGGTGTTCTCTATGATTCCTTTCTTTGGACCCTGTACTGCTCTTGTTTCCCGGAGTTTTGGCGCGTTCGGGATCATATGAGAAAATGGAAGGTTTTCCACGTAAGATTGCGAAATTATGATCGAGATAGGCAATAATTGCTGCATGCAGGGCTGAAAATTTCATTACACGCTGTAATGAAGACGTTTTACTTGCCTTGACTACCTTGAACACGCCTGAAATAGAAGCGTAAAGTCATAAAAATTTGAAGCGAATAAATAAAAGTCGCTTTCGTAAGATCCCGTTCTCAGATACTCGAACTCGAGAGTTGCTTTTTATTCTTCATTTTTATTAGCGTTGTTCGATACCGTATGGAAGCTTGACGCTTTAGATGAAATCGTAAAAGTTGTTGGAAAATTGTCAGGGACTATAAAGATACGGAGAAATATAAGGGAACTTTTATACGAGAGCAGGGGGTTGAAGAAGATTTTCTTTCTCGACGATCATTGTATCAGTTAAGGGAATAAACTGTACCTTTGCAGCCAATTTATTCTACAGTGTGTCAGAAGAATTCCTGAACTTCTAAAATACCGGTGAAGAATTTGGGAAAAAAAGAATGTACAGCATTATGTTCGTGAATTTGACTTGCAGAAAAATAAGGATGGTATAAATTATATCAATTCCTCGAATGACAAAAACTGACGTCTCGTCGAGTCACGATTAAAAGCTAATGAATTTTTTTTCGTCTCTAATTATTCAGATCCTCCAGTAACGTGCATAGATTTATATATAAATTTTCCGACGGTTACCTTCACATTGGCCTGTAAAGACAAACGATTCAATGAATATGCTACATAATTATAGAACTAAAATATGAGTACTATTTTATATAGCAGATTAACAAAAATTTTTGTTCCTCTTATGTTAAGATCAAAAATAAAATATTTTCTATAAACTACGTATCATTGGAAACAAAATATAATATAATAGATACGCGTAATATGAATAATATAAATTATTAAACCCATAATAAAATTTGAATCTTTTTCTTACGATTTAAATAAAATAATATTTTAATTAAAAAAAGAAAGAGCAAAAGAACTGAAATAAATATAAATTGTTTAAAGGGGCAGATTATACTACTTTATTAATATAACTTTATGTCGTGACGTTATTTATTTATTTTTGTAATTAATATTATTTATTGGTTTCTTCTTTTTTCGTATCTGATTAAGTCGTATAGTCTAAATGAGATAAATTTATTTTTCAATCGTTTCCTCTTTTGTCTTGGACTTGATCGCTACGAGTTCATTAATTACGGAAACAGTTACTTAACTTTAACATGATTTCGAAGTATGAAACGTTGATAACGACAAAAACTGTCGGTTTATAGTTTATTCTATTTTTTGTCGAGAAATGTGATTTTTTTCTTATTAGTTGAAGTTGTTACACGATCAGAAACGTGTAATTTAGTCGATTAGTCATCGCGCATACGTGATATTGTTTTCGTTATCACGCAGAAGTTGATAATTTTAATCTCAAGAGCGAAATTCTGCGTTCAGCAAATGATATAAGCGAATTTTATGGAATTCACGTGCTCCGATACAGGCGTCGATTTATAAACAGCGTACAATAATTACTTTAAACATTCCTGATAAAATTGAATTAAATAATTAAAGCCAAAGAGATAGGTTCAAGGGGAAATAAATCAGGTAAAAAATAGAATTCTTGAGAGAATTCGGAAAGACTGGAATACCTAATAATTAGCTACTCCAGCTTCTTAAATTTATGAAATTAATTCATTTTTGATAGATACGAAAAATGTATTAATTTTATTTAATCTCGTATCAAGTTCATCTCGTTAAAAGGAAATATAAAAATGAACGATGAATGGTTTCTATAATTAAACATAAAAAATTCTGTATAAATAATTGATTGGAAAAATGAGAAAATTATTAATGTCAAATTATCGGAGCGACATTTTTATTTCGTTCGAAATTTGCAGAAATTATTCAACGAGGAAATCTTCGTCGAAGGCTAATATAATTAAAATGATATAGTAATCGGATTATATGATCTTATAGGTAACGGATGATATCAATTTCACGTAATATATACGGTGCTCCATAGAATTAAGGGATTACGTTTCAGTTACGCATTGCGAGAGGTGCGCAGATGAAAATATCCTTACCGCTCGTAATTATCCGATAATTGGCAAAATCGTTCATCATTTTCTTTCATAAAAATTAAAACACGTGTGAATCTGCCCTGTGATTAAAAGGATGTACACGCGTTGATACGATATAAATTACCATCTACAATTCAAAATACAAATCTTAAAATGCTACGACATAATTATCGACGCAGTGAAAATAAAATAATGGCTACAAGGAAACTTAATTATTAATATAACATCTTGAAATTGGAAAGAAGTATTATACATGTAAATTAGTATGCAATGTAAGTACAAGAGTCGGAAGAAATTTAATTATCAAAGTAATTCCTTAAAATGAATGAGAAGAAAATGACAGAAATTCGAAAGTTAATTAAATATTAATTCCTTTAAATCCAAAGTTGGAGAACGAGTTAAAAGAAGAATTGGGATGACGGTAGAATCGGAAGAAATTTAATTATCAAAATAATTCCTTAAAATTAATAGTAATAATCAAAAAAAAAATGCCAGAAATTCGTAAATTAAATAAATATTAATTCCTTTAAATCCAAAGTTGGAGAACGAGTTAAAAGAAGAATCAGGATGACGGTAGAATCGGAAGAAATTTAATTATCAAAATAATTCCTTAAAATTATTAATAATAATAAAAAAAAATTCGAGAAATTTGTAAATGAAATAAATATTAATTGCCTTGAATACAAAGTTGGAGGAAGAGTTGAAAGAGGAATTAGGATGAGGGTATTCGCAAAATCACCGAAATGTAAATACCGTATCGCAGTGTTAAACGTCACAGTTAAAAAGAAAAACAAAAAAGCCAGCGATTAGCTGAAAGATAACGCCAACAGTGAGTAATGACAGCGATAATGAGCTTCGACTCTTATGCGTCTTTTTGGCTGACGTACGCGCGTGTTACATCATTCGCATCAAAAAGTGCGATAAAACGAAGCGTCCGCGAATTAACATAAAAATACACGTGTTGTCTGTATAAATGTATCTTTTCTCACGGAGCAAAAAGTACGGTGCGAATCATTTAACGATCTCGAATACAAACCAGATTTAAATATCGATGCAAATGATAAATCTCGTGTTATTCAAGCTTTTTTTCTTCTTTTTTTCCTCCTTATCACGAGTGGTTTTTTCTTTCATCTTTTTCGCCGATATTCGGTATTTTATTTTCAGCTGTATTGAACCACGATTAAATACTTTTGCAAATCCTTCATCGCATAGTTTTGCAGTATTCTTCATTTCTCGCTGTAACTGATAGTCGTTGTCAAACCGTGGAGATTTTATTATACTTTGTTTTTATTTAAATTTATATAAATTATATAAGAAAAACTAGCAGCTGCATGAATATGCATTATGCAAAATACTAGGTAAATATTGTTAGGGTCGAGTATGTTAATACTATGGTATTTTTGATAATATAAATATATACTGTCGGCTGAAAAATGCTTGAATCGCGAGGCACATGTTTAAAAATGGCTATTTAATCTTCGTTTTATAATAGCAACCGTCTATCGCGTTAGTATTTATTAGCAACGAGTTTCTAATACACGAGAAGTAACTTCTAACGTGGTTTAATAGTAATTTGTACCTTTAAAAAAATACCTCGCTTCAAAATTCTGCCAAACGTTATTTCTCCATATAAAATCTCCACTCGTTGCGATCAACCTTCGAGGAAAAAGGAAAACTACCTAAATTGACGCTCGTTAGGGTCACAGAGACCGTTTTAAACAGTGATTCCTCGTTATCACCGCGGTCCCTTGGTTTTGCAACACTTTGAACTTCATCTTCCCTAACTTCTTCATCCACCAGTCATCCCTGACCAGTCCCAGTAGCTTCAGCGTAGAACAAATTATCCATGATCAACCTCGAAGGATTAAGGAAACAGGAATGGAATACCATTAAAATAAAAAATTGGTCATCTGACCGATCCCGATAGTTTGGCACGAAGATATTTTCCACCTGAAGTTGAGGTAGAGACTCGGTTCCGTTGGTTTTCGGCCACCCGGTGTGCAAACGGTACGAACCGTACGCGGTGTGACAAAGTGACGATTGACGATGGCTCGGTGCACCTTTAGTCCCACTATCGGGGCTATAGGAGCGAGCCAGCAGCGCAAGGAGGCGGCGGTGGCGACGCTGGCAGAGGAGGAGGCATGGTAGCCGACGACGGAGGCAGGCCAGGGAAGTGGTGACTGCTCGGAAGAAAAGGAGCGAAGAAAAGAAAGAGTGGCAGAACTCGCCACAGCGAGGAGAATCGGTCGCGGGGAGAGAGGCTCTGCCAGGGGAAAAGGCTTATAGCCGTGGCGAACCGGTTTTCCGTATCTCCGATGACTCATCCTCCGCGACGACGCTGCGTCAAGTGCATTTCCTGGCCTGGCGCATCCTAACCTAAACCCTCCCCTCCGTCGCTTTTCTGTCGTTCGTTCTTCCTCTTTTCTGCCTGCTCCATGACTCTCTCTCTCCCACTTTCCAAGGTGGTCTTCAGTGGTGCTCACGCGTCTTCCCACTGCCTTTTCCAATTCGTCCACTGCTACTGCGTGTGACCGGTGGTGAGGATGGATCCAGGTGTTTTGGGATTCGTAAGAGGCGTTTGCTGACCGTAAGCAAGCAGAGAGGATTCGCTTATGGCGAAACGCGCAGAGTTTGCTCAGGGATTATCTCGGTGAGGAGTGCTAGCTGACTTTGTTTCGGATCTTGGGATCTGTTGGAAGCTAGCATAGCGTCGCGACTAGTAATTCCACCATTTTATACTTTCTGGAGATTCCGAGGTTCCATGCAGAACCTCTGAGGCTTTTAGAGGGGACTCCATGACAGGAAGTAGAAGATTTTCTTGTGGCTAAACGCGCGGAGCTTGTTTTGCGATTAGCCGGGTGATGAGTTGTTGCTGACTTGCTTTTGGATGTCAGGCAGCTTTAGGGGAAAGGCTTTGGAATTTGAACAGAGTGAGCAAAATATGATTCCAAGCTTGATTAGAGAGCTTCCGAGGCTTTTAATGGGGACTCGACGTCAGGAAATGAAAGATTCTGTTATGTCGAAATGTGTAGAGCTTGTTTTGGGTCTAGGGGAACTAGGATTTATACAGAGCAAGCTAAGTATGATTTTAAGCGTGAATAGAGAGCTTCTGAGGCTTTCAATGGGAACTGGAAATGAAAGATTCTCTCATTACAAAACGTGCAGAACTTGTTTCGCGGTTTACCGGGTGATGACTGGTTCCTGACTTGATTTCAAATTTTGGGGAATTGGGAAAAGGCTTTGGGACTTGCACAGAGTGAGCAAAGTATAGTTCTAAACTTGAATAGAGAGCAACCGAGACTTTTAATAGGGACTCGATGGCAGGAAATGAAAGATTCTCTCATTACGAAACGTGCAGAACTTGTTTCGCGATTAGCCGGCTGACGAATGATTGCTGACTTGATTCTGGATCTTGAGCAATTGGGAAAAAGCTCCGACATCTGTTGAGAGTAGCCAAAGCATCGTAACGAGTAGTTTCACTATCTTATTTTTGTCTGAGGCTTCCGAGGCTGCCAACGAAACCTCTGAGGCTTTTAGAGGGAACTCGATGACAGGAAGCGAAATGTAGTGAGATCGTTTCGAGATTATCCGTGTGACGAGTGCTGGTTGACTCGGTTTTGGATCTTGGGGAGCTTGGAAAAGGTTCTGAGATTCGTAGAGAGCGAGCAAAGCATCGTAACGAGTAGTTTGATGATCTTATTTTTGTCTGAGGCTCCCTAGGTTGGATCGAGACTTGCGAGGCTTTTATGGCAGGAAGTAGAGAATTCGTTTATGGCGAAATGTATCCGAGATTATCTGGGTGATGAGCTGACTTCGTTTCGGATCTTTGAGGTCTCTAGAGGGAGACCAAAGTCGAATAGAGATGCGTAGCTCGATGACAGGCAGCAAAGGATTCGTTTATGACGAAACTTAGCGAGCTTGCTTCCAGGTTATCAGGATGATTATCTTGGATCACTGAGGTCGTGAGGAAGCTTGGATATTTGAAGCTGTGAAGGGACAGAGGGAGCTAGGGTATTCGTTTAGGCTGATGTTATAACCAGATAGTTTAGCGATCTTTCAAACGATGCTTGTAACGTCAGATTAAAAACTTAAGGGACTTTTAGAGAACGTTTCACGAGGAGGAGTATTGGATCCGTTTGTGTCGAGTTATTTTTGAGTATTTCATTAATTACACGACTCAAATTGTAACGAATTATACCTGAAATTTTTCGCTCGACAAACGACAGATAATTTTTTGGAAGATAGCAAATATTTTTCGAATTCTCTGGGTCAACAGACGGTACCAAGATTGAGCTTATAATTTCCACAGTTTGGATATTCTTAGATAGGTATGATGGATTTATGCATCTCTAAATAGAGCCAGTGTATTTCAGATTTGCAGATTTAGCGAACAACGATAAGGTTGGACTTTGAATTTTTGAAATTTGCCGTTCAAGTTATCAGCTGATAAAGTTAGAAGATGAAGTTGCGAGATGGCGGAGCATGATGGAAATGTTCGTTGTAACGAAGTTGGAATGACTTCTCATGAATGATCTACAGAGCATTGATCGATGAGTCGAAGGATATCCGGTGCTTGAACAAGTGTATAGTCGAAAGTTGAAAATTTGCCAAGTACACTTAATGAATGCTTTGGAAAAGAGAATTGCGAATGCTATACTTACCTAAGGTTCCACTCCACTTCACCTATTATAAATAATTTACGGTTGATTTATTTCGCAAACTCCGAAATCGATGATTCTATTCTTCTCCCTAAATGTTTATCTCTTTTTACAATTCGAAGCTTTTTATCGAAGCTTATGTAAAGCTTTATTTTACATAAGGATTCCCATTCGATCAGGATCTCGTTCATCGGCTGATCAAGTGTTGCGAATACCTCCATTGTGTGAATTTGTCGAATAAAACCGATAGTTATTCAAATTAATAAACTATTTTTAGGTATACGTTTATTTAAAGTTAGAACTTTCAAATCGTTTACAATGCTTCTGGAATACATTAAGATAGAAAAATTAATTGACAAGATAATTTGCATAAGCAAACCTTGAATGTGTCAAGTGTTTCACGATTAGGATAGCATCGTGCTGTGCTTGGTTAAAAGTGATTTATTACGGTATATTAAATTTTGCAACTTAATTAGCATAATTAAAAGACCGCTGGAGTCGAGAGGACATCCTACGCAGGTCGATCCACTTTCTCCATCTACAGTGCCACAGCTGATTGTCATTCTTTAGAAATTCACGTGGACATATAGTACAAGCTTCAACTTTTCAGAGCTTCTTGTTACCTTACTACCTTTATAGGTTACACATTCGCGTGTACGTGACACCGAGCAATTAGCATCGTAGCGAAAAGCAGAAGCCTTGGGAGAATCTTCGTAAAACTCTTTGGCATCATCTTGCCTCTATACATCCGACATTCCGATAACCGTTGCACCGTAATTTCTCTTTACCATCCCACCCACTTTACCGTTACAACAGACCGATATGTAATTCCAACTAACAGTACAAACTTAAATCTCCCGGCCACTTTATTAAAACCCTCGTCTGGACTCGGCTCCATTAAAAACAAATTCCATTTATCTCCCCGACATCGAAGCGCAACCAGCAAACGCGCAGCTCGCCTGGCAAGCAATGTAGAAGAGGATACGATTTCCCATCGAGAATCACGGAACACGATCACCTTTCTCTCTCTGTTCCTCTCTGACTCTCTGTTCGCAACAACGTGTGTCGAGGCAGCAACGAGATCACGTGGTATGCACCTGCGTGAAATTGCACGCGGAAAAGATAATTCATTCGGTCGAGACACGGTGCAGAGTTCAAGGTGCAGCACGCATCGGGAAACAGACGGATATTAAGCTTCGAGGAACGGTACAGTCCCGTGGCAGAAGAAAGGTAACGAGCTTGTAAATTAAAGCATCGAGACCCGGGTCGATTGATGCACCGAGACCTCCAGGGTCGCGTCCAGCCTTTCACGTTTTTCGACATGGAACCGACGTGTTCTCCGAGCGATACGCCTATATTTAGCCGGTTAACCGGCAGATTTTTCGATCCAACATGCTACTTAGCCGGCCAGTGAACAGCAGACTTCACCTGTGAGAAGGAGAAGCGTTGCCAATCCTCGCCGCGCATCCTTCTGGCCTACGCCTTTGCGATGGGTACGTACGTATCCTTAGTCGGACGTATCCTTGCTTACTTTGATATTAAGTGTCGTGAACTATCAAACCGGATGTTACCAACTAGGCTTTGGTATCGCGAATGCTGTTATTGAGCCTTGAGGCTGACGCAGAACTGGGTATTACCTCGTGGACTCTCTCGTTGGGAGGTTCCTTGTGTTTTTGTAAGGTCAGATTCTGACAGAGTTGAAACCGTGGTGGTGGAACATTTCTGAAAACTTTGAACCTTTGCTCGCAGCTTCTCCAGCTCCTATGTTCTCAAATCTCCGTCAATCGTGGAATCTTGACAGCTTCTACGTTACGAGATTCTAGGAGTCTCTACTAGGTCCTTGGGATCTTCCTTTTTCAGATTTCCAATTCTTATCTTCTTAAGCTCGAGTAGTAAAAGTTGCCACGTGAAATTATACCAGGAGTTTCAATGTTGCAAGCACTACTAGGATTGGTATCTTTTTATACTTTCCAATTTCTGCCAATTCTGAAGTCGTATAGCAGACTTTTATTATCCCAAACTCTGCCAAACTGTACAGAATTCTACGAAAAAGCGAGGATTCAAGTGTAGAATCTTCTTGCATACATCTTTCAAGCTTGCATTTCCGTGTTCCATCAGTTTTAACACTAGATTTACGAAACCCGTCAATTTGACGGATGGGTTGCTTCAATTATACGATGGTAACAGATTTAGTTAACTTATATTAAGACTGTTAATATGGTAATTGTTTCAAAATTAAACTAATCGTTAAAAAAAAATGACACGTGGTTTCCTTTACCTGTCAGTTTGACAGGTGACAAATATGTAGAAATAGGTATACAGATAGCGTCTGTAAACCTAGTGTTAAAACCACGTCGAGTCGATACTCGAAACATGAAAACTTGACGAATGCCAAACTGTAACCATTACATCGTACCCAACCGCATTTAATCTCACGTGCCATATTTTAATCTGTAAAACTCATCGATCGCCATCATCAGCGTGATATAGGATATCCGAACATCGAGTAGCCTAACGCACACTAAGTCACCTCTGATCCCATGCTACTCATCGAGGATCCAAGAGTCATCCTCACGACTCGCATCTCTTCGAGCTTTCAATTCCTCAGACCTCTCTCGATGATATGCACGAACTCGCTGTCACAGCGATTTTACATCCACGCTTGTTTGTTCCAGCGACCGCCAGTCTTCTAGCGGTCTGGTTCCCTCGTTCGCTGTAACGAAAATTGGCTCCCTCCGATTCGGTCGACAGTGGTAGAATTAAAATTCGCCGTGGAATCACGGACATTAAACGGGAGCTGGCTGTTCGGGGTCTAATTTAATTGTCCCCGTGATTGCGAGTACCGAGCTGTGTTCCTTTTCTTCCGTGATGATGGCAATTTTTGCCCGCTGCGTAACGTTGCAAAGGAAGAAGGGTGACGAATGAAACGACGGCGGGTTTAAATGAGTCCGCCGTGTGACACTCGCGGTAATTGCTAGGAAATTACCGGTCGTAAATATTATAGCGGAGACCAGTGCGGGAGCTGCGTGAAAAGTTGATGGATTGTTTGCGAGGTAAAGAGTGTCACGTGAATGGAGGCCTCGTGATTTGTAATCCCAAACGGGTGGGGGTTTGGTTAACCGTGTTTCGAATTGTATCGGTGTCGCGAGCATGTGGAAAGAGGTTTAAAATAGAAAATTAAAGCGGTTTTACCCGGTCGATTGTTCGGTATCGAAATCTGCGCCTCGAGGTCGGGCATCGGTTGACGAAACGCATGTTATGAATCGGTACCTGGGTCCATTCGTCTGATTAAAATGAACGAACTCAAGCTTTGCTCAACTTGTGATATGATCGAGTTAATCCCTTCCTGTACTTTAACGAGTCTGACTCGTGATGAAGAGTTTGGCCCAAACACGAATATCACGAGCTAGGCTCGTGGACAGCAAATCCAGATCAAACATCACGAAACGATGATTTTCCAGTTACGATCGTGATTGAGTTTTAGTTTCTATCAGTACGCCACCAGAGTTGGTCAATTGATTCTTATACTCTCTGTTATATAGCAGTTTAGTTATTGAAGTTTTAACAGTTTTCGAGCATCAGTCTGGTCTGTTTACTATGTGTAGACGCCTACCGTTTAGGCCCGGATTTCGTCGAGCTAAATCTCAATAAGAACCTTTACTCTTGATTTTATTCTTAATTTCGTAATGGTGTAATGGTGTAAGCGGAGACTCGTTCTTGTGAAAACAAAAGTGCGTTCTGCACACGGTGGACTGCCAAAAAAGGTGTCCCTTCGAACCCTTCGGTAAGGTTCCCCATAGCCCCATAGCTTATCAATTTTTCTCGAAGCAAAAATAGATACTGATGGAGGGTAACACCATCCAGATAAAGATTCCTCTGACAAATTTAAAATCTACAATTTTCTGTTCTTTTAATTTTCAAATTAAAATTGAATTGCATCGAAATGGAAACGTAATTATCGCATCGCTGGTAAACTGTTATTATTTATGTTTAGCATGATTAGGTAGATATATCCGGATCGGTGGGTGTAGTATTAATTCGAGAGGCAGGGAATGTTATTGACGAGTGAGAGTATATGTATGCACGAGTGGAGAGGTTTTAGTATGGTTCGTTATCATAATTGATGGACGGTTGGCTCGACGTAATTAAAGGATTTAGGTTACTCTCTTTGGTATCGGAATACGTCTATAGGTCTAGAGATAGGAATTTTTCTTCGCAGAATTTTTACGAGCTTTATTTAAATGGCATTATTGAATCGACAAGTCACGAGAGATGCATAGACCCTGTCGATAATTAATACCTACAATTTGAAGATCGGTTAATCGTTCGTGACTAACGATCGTTAGATGAGATACCGATTTCATTGTAGATCTTTAAACATCGCGTTAATTACGCTCGAGCATGTATTAACGAATCAACGAATCATTCATGCGAGACGTTAGAATTTCAAATTAACGTGCCCGTTATCCCGCCATTTTAAGAAAATCATAAATTTTCTTAATTATTCTATGTAATTAACGATTCAATTTCTAAACGTCGAATATCTAATCGAATTTAATTATTAACGCTTTTGGAATAACCAAACCGAATTAGACACGAAGAGTCTGTCAGCCGTACCAAAAAATGGCATCAACCACAGTGACGTATACTAACTCATCGCGTCAAAGGCTCAAAGGCAATGGTACTCTCGAGTGAAAGCGATTCTAAGCACTCTCAGTCACCGATTGCAGCAAAGGGTTAAAAGCCACTCGCTGTCAGGCTTAAAACTACAACCCTTTGTAATCCAAGTCACATTTGATATACAGTCTCGCCCACGTCGTAGTCTCCTTCCACTTTACATTACACATATTCTCGACGATATCTTCCCCATATTTTCGCGTTTGCACCTGTAAAACCACCCTTATGTTAATACCACGACGTGGACCGTACAGAGAGCGATAGGATAAAATATCGAATACCCGGAAACACATTTCACACATTAGAATCGTCCCGTTGAAATATGAAACACGATAATACCGGGATCCAAGCGGGAATCCCTGAACAATCGGATACACTCGTGTCTACCAAAATATTGAAAAGGGGAACTTACATTCCCACGACATTTTCCCAATCTGTCGATATTTCATGCTGATCCGGGGCCACTGCGCGCGACAATACAAAAGGGGGTCGAGTAATTTAGCAAAGTGTCAGAACCCGCAAACGGGGATTTATTTTTCACGACGCGGTGAGATGGTGAATGAAAAAAGAAAGGAAGGAAAAAGATAGAGAGAGAGAGAGGAGAGGAAGGAGGAAGAAGAAAATAAAAGAAGCATGAACGGTCGCGGATCATTTGCCACAGGATGAAGGAGCCTGCCGGAGGAAGCTTCCTGTAGGAGAGGCTAGGTGAAACACTCTGGCAGTTTGATTTATGGCCGACGTACCGAGTTATCGCTTTGCCAATAGTGGAAATCGAGGAGAAGAGCGCTGTGAAGTCGAGGGTAAAAGAAAAAGGGTTTCGGAGATGAATCGATGAACGGGAACGTTTGCCCGCCTTCTTCTTAATCAATGCGCTCCCTCTTATTTCCTGGCTACGCGTAAACATGCTGGATCAAAGCGACCTTCTTTCTTTTCCATCGCGCTGCAATATCGCCATGTCGGTGGTGGTGGAATTGTTCCTCTGACTATCATATTTTTCAGCTATTTAAATTATCTTTATCTAAGGATTATGAATAATTGTATTATGAACATTTAGTGAAGGTGTGTTTGATTAAAAAAATTGGAGCAGCGTAGGAATTTTAATTAAGATCTATGGGTAGTGTGTGGGGGATGTATACATTTTGTCTAGTCATATGTCGATAATGGTTTGTTTATTCAAACAAGTTTATTTAAACAAAAGAAACTTTCTTTTTTATTGTGTTGCAAGTTCCATTTACTATGATATTTCTCAGCTATTTAACTTATGATTATTTAAGGATTTGGAATTGTATTATGATCATTTGGTGAAGATGTGTTTGTGTAAAACAATTGGAGCAGCATAGGAATTTTAATTAAGATCAATTATTATTGGGAATTAGTATATGTTGTACCTCAGTAGTGATATGTTTATTTAAAAAGGGAAGTTTTTCTTTCTTATGGTGGTAGAGGAATTGACCCTTGGCTATGATAATTTTCAGCTATTTAAATTAGGATTATTTAAGGATTAGGCATTGTATCATGATCATTTGTTTAAAAAAATTGGAGGAGCATAGGAATTTGAATTAAGATAAATTAGTAGTATATGAGAGATTATATTTTTTTTAGCTATTTAAATTATAATTATTTGAGGATTGGGAGTTGTATTACGAACATTTGGTAGAGGTGTGTTTGTGTAAAACAATTGGAGCAGCATAGGAATTTTAATTAAGATCAATTATAACTGGAAATTAGCATATGGGAGGTGTATATATTTTATATTGTCTTGCCTCAATAGTGACATATTTATTTAAAAAGCGAAGTTTTTCTTTCTTATGGTGATAAAGAAATTGATCCTTGGCTGTGATATTTTTCAGCTATATAAATTAGGATTATTTAAGGATTAGGAATTATATCATGATCATTTGTTTAAAAAAAATGGAGGAGCATAGGAATTTTAATTGAGATCAATGAGTAGTATATGGGAGATGTATATATTTTATATCGTCTTACCTCAATAATGGTATGTTTATTTAGAAAGGGAATTTTGTTCCTCATTATGCAGCTATATCATAATATTGCTAGTGGAGGAATTATTCTATGCACTATGATGTTTCTGAGCAATTTAAGTTATAATTATTCAAAGATTGTGAATTATGTTATAAAACGTAGGAATTAATGGGTAGTTAATTTTAATTCAAATTAATGGTAGATGTATATATTTCATATAATCGTATGTCAGTAGGGGTATGTTTATTTAAAAAAGGGATCTTTATTCTTTTTTATTGTGTTGCAATATCGCGATAATGGTGGTGGAAGAATTGTTTCGTGGATTACGATATTTCTAAGCTACTTAACTTCTGATTATTTAAGAACTGGGTTTTATATTGCGGAAATTTCGTCGAGATGTCGTCTATTTGAAAACATTGCAGCAGCGTAGGAATTTTGGTTAACCTCTGTCTACAATGTTGCGTGCGACTCGCGGTAAGGAAATCGAGCCAAGCACGAGTGTGATGTCCGAGAGGCGTGGTTTGTAGAGATAGGGCCCAGGTAAACATAGCCAGGTTCGAACAGGCTCGTGGTCAATTTTCGTCCATGTCTTTCTGTCTCAGTTGTGTGTTATTCTTCGCCACGTTAGGACGAAATGGCTCCACGTGCGACTAATTTTCCTGTTCATCGTGCCACGCCCCATCGGAACCTCATCAGTTTTCGAGCGACACTTTGGTTAGTGATATTTATTTTACAACCTTACTGTTCTATTATTATTATATATTTATTTTATATTCTTCACTGTTCTATGGAAAACTTAGGGTGGGTGATAGGGTGATCCATAACCAATAATAGAGAAATCATTTTGAAGGTTTTCGATGGATACAGAAAACATAGTGCGGATTTATTTTCTCAAGGAAGCTGGTAATTTACGTAGCTAGAAAAATAGTAATTCAGACGTGCTTCTGCACTCTGTTTAATGATTATTTTCGTTAGTCAGACTAGTACAGGAAATGTGTACATATATTTTATAATAGTCTCGTGACAGTAATGTTAAGTTTATTTGATCTAGCTACATTGTCGTGCTAAGGGAAATATTTGGAAATTGATGGACATCCATATTTCCGAGTTATTTAAATTGTTATTTCGTGATTAGAAATGATTAGAAATTTGTCGAGGAAGCGTTTGTTTGAAAAAATTAGACGAGCATAGGAATTTCGATTATTAACCCTTTTTGCACTCCTTTGTCGAGTTGTAATAGTGAATGTCGAGTCGACATTCTTTGATTCTTTATTTACTGAACAAGAAAAGAGAAAATAAGTAAATACTTCTATTACTTAAATTCAAAATACAACTAACAGGAATATTTGAAAGCTATATTTAATATAATCAATAAACAAAATTCTTTAAAGTAAATAACAAAATTGAACAATAGTTCGGAGTGCAAAGGGTTAAGGTTACTATATACAATAGTTACCGGTGATAATAGTACTTGAGGAATGGTTTAGTTGTCATGTAGTTATTTAAAGATTGGAAATTACAGGGAAATTATAGGAAAAAGAAGAAAATAGCGTAGAAATTTTAGTTAATATTCGTTAACCAAATAATATCATTCTCGTATGTTTATTCAAATTTATCGAAGCGATATTATCTATTTGGCTATTCGGTATCTATGGATACGTACATGATACATCCCATGCGGTTCTATATTATTTATTCATATTATCATAAAATTCCATTGGCGTGATGCGCGGTCATCCACGAATATTCTTAAAAAGGGAACAAAATAGAAGGAAAATGAAGAAAATGGGAAAATATCAGCAGTTTGCTGTATCCAATTATCGTGGTACACGATCGAAAAATAAAGATCGTTTGATACCTTTAATCTACTGCGATGGAAAGCAGAGTGCTCTTACTAGCTAGTTGAAATGACCATCTACGAACGTGGAAAACGGAAACAGCAGCGGGGTTATTTTAATAAAGCCAGGCGAGGTAAAGATAGAATCGGTAACGATCACGGGTCGTTTTATGTCCGCGTTTCTCTTTTGAAAAACAATTCAACCCGGAGGGAGAGTCGCGATAAGAGTCAATAGTTGCGAGGGGAGTGAAGCGTATTTACCATTCCGGAAACCACCCCACGCATCCGTCTTCGACCGCTGCATGGGGGAGCACGTACGTTGTAGCCCCGTAAGATTCGAATTAGAATGAAATACTATGACAACGAGCGAACCGTGTTTTCCCTAATAGAATTCGCTTCTCCATGGGACAAACCCACCCTCGAGACTTGAAATTTGCCTGTCAGTGAAGCGAAACTTTTCGACCTCGACTTTCTCCACTTTCTTTTCCTTTTTTTCGCAATTCTTTTTGGGTACCCTTGTGTGTAGCTTCGAAGGAACGATTGTTCGAGTGTCGTAGGATAATTCGAATAAAAATCATGGAATTTTGTGTCATTTTCTGATTATTTAAAGTATCTTTAATTATTTATTTCATGCGTTGTAACTATATTGGGTTTCGATATTTTCCTCGCTTTTCTTTTTTCTTTTGCCTCGCATCGGTTTCTAGGAATTACTCTTACAATTCAAATTTTCAAATAGCCAATACTCGCAATACGTATTAATTCTATGATAATAATCTATTAATATTTAATTATACACCATCTTACGATTGCCAGTAAATAATACGCGCTGAAAATAACCATCTTCTTTCTCGTCCTTTATTATATTTTACCAAGATGCCAAAGCAACTTTGAATTTCAAATTTTCCTACACTCCGGAAAAATGTATAAAAATATAAAAATTCGCACAAACTTGGCGCGAAAGAATGGAAAAATTCGAAAAAATTCTGTTATACCGAAATGTAAAATCTCGTACAAATTCTGTATGCAAATGCGCGGAAACTCGTAAAAATTCTACATGCAAAAATGTAAAAATTCGTGAAAACTCGATACGTGGGAATGGAAAAATCTGGTGAAAACACGATTCCTCTTTAAAACTCTCGTCTATCTTACGAGAAATTCAATTAGGCGACGTAATTCGAGCGCAATTCGAAGTGTACGAGGCAGAGTGAAATGGGCAGAGAAATTTGCATATCTTGGTTGATCGAAGGCACTGAATCAATGGAATAGGCAGCTCGGTTCTTTTCGTACCAGAATCGTCATTGAGGCACACACGATCGAGGTCGGAGATTGCTTCGTAAATTCTTTTAATACTCGACCTTCTGTTTGGTAAAAGGGCTGCACAGAAGGGGTGACTTTACGGATCAAGGATGCCGTGCAACAAGTGTGATTCTAAGGGGGTGCTTCAGGGTCGTCACACGACGGTGCTCATTGTGGATTTATCGATTTACCGCGTTGAAACAGCATTCATATTTAAACAGAGGCAATTCTTTTTCTTCACCCCATCTTCAGCCCGCGTTTCGTGGTACGCGGAGAAATTTTTATCCCAATTGCCACAGGATCCTAAGGAAAATAACCTCTCGAATTTTTGGAGTCTTTAAATCTAGAATTTCTCATTCCTATTAAATTACTTGAAAATTACAGAAACTTTGGCTATTTTATTTCACGGAATTTTCTTCTCCGTTCTTTTTCTACCCAATAGAGAAATTTTAATTAATATTAGACAAAGACGTCTATCTGACTTTTGCGATATATTTTTCGGTTATTTGGTATTTCATTTGGAGCGAGCGAATTCAGCGATATGTTTTCATTTCATGGGAATCAATAATCTTCTAACGAAAAATCAATTACGATGTAGGTAAATTCGTATAAAAAATGTTTAACGTTTTATAAAATTCGAAAAATGCACGGGAATATGGTGGAAATTCGTGTAAACGCGTAGATGTACCTGTGTAATCTTGCTTTCGGCTTGCACTCGCTTCCACGTTTCAACATTCCTTTTGGCATACTGTTCTGATGAAATGAACAACACAGTAGCAAGTTTTCACCTGGCATTTTTCGGCGTATACATTTAGAATTCAAGAAGCATGCCCTGGTTCATATCGAAACTGGAAATTTTCTGCACGATAATTACCACGCGAAATCTAAGCACTAGTTTCGGTAATTAAAACCTGACGTATAGAAAACCGGAGAGGCGAGTAAAAATGACTAAAAATCGCTGCGTTACGAAATTGTTTAAATTCCCAGTGGAAATTTCGGGAATAGTTTTACTGCATATTCCACGCAAAATTCCGAGGCTTAAACACGCTCGCAAGATTAGCAACAAAAATAAAGGTCGTTTGACACATTCAAGGCCGGTGCTGCTGTAATTTATCACCGGCTCTTTTGAACATTTTCCAAGAAGGTGAATAAAACTAAATAGACCGTTGTAACACTTTCAATTCTCCCGAAATTTTCTCGGTGAATGAATCCAATACAAGCAGAGTCATTGCCAATCTGTTAACCCATTGACCTATTTTGCCACGCCGAAATCACGTGTTTCGCTCAGGACGTCACGGGAGAAAATAATGGCAAAATCATAATAAACTTTAACAATTGTAAGTAGTTGGTCATCGATAACGTCACAGGAGAAACCGTGGCCGGTCATATATGACCAACGTGTTGTCAAAGTGTTAACAAGAAATCCATTGATGAGGCGGCTGAAAATGGCGCGAAACTTTTGGACCTCGTCTCGGATCGAGATCTCGAATGCCCCCTCGCGATCTATAAAAAGACACAAAACAGTATACAGTTAGAGCAACAAGTCTGTAATCAAACGAATTTCCCATGCTTATGAAACTCCTGCTTCATCATCCACACAGGGGTGCACGCAGTGGCCGTTAAACGCACATGTTCTCCCACGAGCCATCCCAAAGATTAATTTCACCTGCTGCGAGTAAAGTATAAAAGGAAATCCAGTCGTGGTCGAGCCGTTCAATCCAGGCATAGCGTTGGAAACGTAATTACAGTCGTGAAAAAGGTTCCGAGAGACGTTCGGGGCGAGAAAAGTGTGACGAAACGTCGAAGGGGTGTAGGAGACGTGGACCATGTCATTATGGGGAAATTTGTCGGTGGTATGCGCTTATATATCGCCATAAATCGGCACGATGCTGAACGAGGAGCACAGTCGTTCGCAATAAACCCGTGGTCTTTCGCAATAAGGCCGGCGACCGTCCCCTAGCAGAGGAGAAGTACTATCGAGGGTGAAGGGTCGTAATCTATTCCGCCACCTTATATTACCGAGAGTGGTATGCCCTCTCGTGGCTATCGAGTCCCTCTCGTTTCTCTTCATTCCCACTCGCGTCACTGGTTTGATCCATGGTTCGATCGGTGTGTCTATTTTTCTCTTATTTTTCCTGTTTTTTCTTGTATCATACGAGTTTTCCACTGGTTTCTCTTTATTCCCAGTCACGGTATTGTTTTCGTCCATTGTTGAATTGATTTCTATATTTCCTTTGTTTTTTTATCTTTTTAATTATTTTTCTCTCTTGTCCAATGCGAGTATCATTGATTTCTCTTTATTTTCACTTGCATCAAAGGTCTGATCAATTAATGATTTGCTTCCCTTTCTACATATTTCTCATTATCTTTTATTTTTACCCCCAGGTGCATCAATGTTTCATCCATTTTTAATTTGGTTTCTTGTTTTTTCTCATTTTTAAACGCCACTCTTTGATGTATTGTTTAGTTTTGGACACCTTTGTGATATTGGATAGTCAGTCGGAAACTAGTCAAAGGTAGGCTCTAGATGGCTTTTGTACGTTCACATGAGGTAGTCTGTGTGTAATTTCGTGCTGTCAATTTTTTTAAATTCGAGTGAAACTATTTCTTAGCGAGGATGTGGTAGCACTAAGATAGGATTCTTATCTCATTTTGCTCTAGGTAAAAGGAGTACTCACGAGTATTCGAGCTGACGATTAGAAATGAGATATGGTTCTTGATACTGAATTTATCAAGTCACTCGATACGACGAGCTCCATATATTTTACTATTTCATTCACTGGAAACGTCAACATTATTGTAGGAGCAGCTCTTTATTTTTATTCATTTTCATTATTATCATCCATAAACAGTGCATATAATACTAGATATTATTATACAGTGTCAAATATTAGCAGTAATTCTAGTTAGTGTTAATTCGTAAAAAATCAGCATTATTATAGGGACATCTCTCTATTTTAATTTGTTTTCATTAGTATCATCCATGTATAATGTATAGCATACATTATACTACATATTATTATATAGTATCAAATATTAGACATAGTTCTAGTTAGTATTAATTCCTGAGAAATCAACAGTATCATAGGAGCATCTCTTTATTTTAT
This sequence comes from Eufriesea mexicana, assembly GCF_001483705.2. NCBI lineage: Eukaryota > Metazoa > Arthropoda > Insecta > Hymenoptera > Apidae > Eufriesea > Eufriesea mexicana. The sequence continues at coordinate 337,925 of NW_016917025.1, forward strand.
TTTATTTTCATTATTATTATCCACGTACAGCATATATAATGCTACATATAATTATACAAGAATAAATATTATAGATAGTTCTAATTATTGTTAATTGTCGATTCTAGGTGGTAAAATAAAATTCAGAAGTTTAGAAGAAGACTGTTTATTCAGTGTATCATAACTCTGTTTGATATTAAATCTTATGGTTTTAGAATACGAACTTTCTGTTATGATTTGTTCCTATGGCCATTATCATGCATACGTGTTTCTGTATGTACTTATGTCTCCGAAGTATATCCAGCTTCATTTTCGAATATTACCTCCTAAAAGACAAGATATTTCATATCAACCGGTTGCAAATGTTAATAATACATCGTCCAACAATGCAACGAAGGATATTCTTCGATATAAATTCGCAACAAGAGATACGAAAGAAGTCCAATGAAACACTTGCACGTCTTACCCTAATCTCGAATCTTCTCAACCATAATCAACCACCCCTGTACACCTTCTTTCGATCCTCCTAACGCTCTCGCGAAGTTAACTACTTCGGAGCCCATGGAACAGAAACGAAAGCCAACGCTTTCCATGGAATCGTCGACGCCATCAGAATCGGCATTCTTCTCTGTTACCGTATCCCCGGATAGCAGGCAGTTATTCAGGGACTAAGAAGACGTGATTCAAGTGGCTCCCCGTGCTCTTATCGTAGCTAGGGAACGTTTAAGGCTATTGTTCCTGATAATTTACAACTTCCGCGGCTTTCTCGCGAGCCAATGCTACGTTCGCGACTTTTATCCGATTCCACGCCGGTATCTGTATCTCCAGGAACTTCCTTTATTTATTTATCACCGGCCCCGCGCCGGTAACTACCCGTCAGTCTCCAGAAATATTCGGAACATCGGCCACCTACGCTGGATTTAGCACTGTCGTCGAATCGCTACGTTTGCTGGGCTATTAGAAATTTTTCCGACGAGTTCCCAAGGATTCTATTTGATCCATAATCCACCAAGTTCATAGCGAATCGAAGATTGGATGGGTATCGATCTCGGTCAGCTGACTAGGGTGAGAATCTCGAGTCAGTCCTATGTTACGTGTCTATAAAGTCTCTCGGATGACCTGCAGTCTGTTAACGAAACAAGATTATGGGACTCCTCTAGAAGCCAAGATAGAGACACTTGAATCTCGAGATGTGGAGGCTAATGTCTTTCAAGGTTCGTCTGTTGTTGCTCGATTCATCGGTATTCAATGAAGCAAAGAACCTCCCAATTTGTAGGATCAGTCAACAATTTGTAGGGATTATTCTTGATTAAATCTCTCGTGGGTAAAGGTTTGCAGGTTTGATTAGGATTGACGTTTCTTTAGTAACGAAAACAGGTTTATTTAAATTAAAATGTAACACTAGGTCTACCACTCGCTATATTCTCAAGACTTTCTGCAACTCTCAACTGCTCCTCTAATGCTGCTCTCACATCCTATATCCTTTACGCATTTGTTCCCTTTCGTTCTAATTTTTAACTTTCAAGAATATTATATATATACCTGGCTTTCTCTAACATAAATAATCCTCCAAACTTCAAACTGATTTTCAGTTCCTCTGATCTTTAAAAATTGACTCGCTCGCATCCTTGCACCTTTATTTAACCTTACACTCTGTCTTCTGTCATATTTAATTTTTGTTTCTCGATCATGCACTTGTCACGCGACCTTTGTGGATTATGTACTTCCAAACTCAAAATTCTGTGAATAAATATCCCTTACTCCGTGTCCCAAACGCTCTTCGCATTCTCTCAGGGCTGTACTCGTTCCATTCTCACGATATATCGAAGAACGAGGATCAAAATGTAACTAATTTTTGCATAATCTTGATGATTCTTCAAACGATTTCTAACTTATCTCTATCTCGTTACAGCCCCGGATGAATCTCGTCCATTGCGCTACTAATTAAGGTGTGAAAAATATCGTGGATCGAGAGAAGCTCCTCCACCCCTTCTCTCTGTCTCCCTCTCATTCTCTCTCTTCCCACCTCCTCTTTCTCCGAACGGCTCTGTTCTATGGTCGCCGGTTCCCAGCGAGCGTCGAAGGAATTTTCAAATATTTCCGAGCAGACGCCCGATAAATTCTCGAAGCTGGAAAATATTTCCGATAGCCAACCGACAATCTGCTCACCTTGCGGACCTCCTACGTGGGGACAGCTCTCTTGCGATGGAAGGAAACGTGGCCTCCTCTGTCACTTGGATTTAAATTTCACCGTGGATAAAATAAACCGCGATACCTTGAATTTTCCTCGAGCCCCAGCGTCGTCAAAGGGGGGAACAAAAGAGGAAAAAAGAGAGAAAGAGAGAGGAGAGATAGAGACGAAAGTGGAAAATGGTTGACTCGACACTGTGGCAACGATAGGTGCTTCATTCAGAGGCTGAGTATTCCAAGTTTCCTCGTTCGAGTCTCATCCGAGTCTCTCAAAATGGAGAACAAAGATCTTATCCGAGTGCCATTTATACCGAACGTCATAGTGATCATCTTCGAGAAAACCGAGTATCGACTCATAGCGATCCATACTTGCGACATTGTAAGCTGAACTAGGCAGATCCGCTGCACAGAAACGAGAAGATGACTAGTAGGATGGTCCTGCGGCAGTTTGTCTTCTCCACCTCATGTTTCTCATCTTTGATATTCCCAAAATCTCTGTGTTTAGGCACTTGACAGCGTTTGGTACTACGTGGGTTACTTAGGTAACTCGTCAAACGAAAATATCGTTTATTTGACGTGGTGCAATGATTTAAAGTAAATGGAAAAGTGAATGTTTATACATGCTGAACTATTCGTTACAAAAAGCTTTCTTCTTTGAGCTTAAATGCAATATACAATGGAAGTGTATCAGACAGCAGGTCAGTAGTAGCTAATGCGACAAGAACATGCTGATTTTCGTGATGAGGTAACACTTGTTTTACTTGTACTTGGTTTATCTTGGTTTGGATTGGTTCAAAACTAAATGCATCTAATATTTCTCGAATTGTCATACGCTATTAATATGTAGTTTTTAGGAAAAAGACATTCAACGTTAGGAGTTTCGTGAGATATTTTTTCACCTCGCAGTCACAAAGATGGTACGTGGATAGTAGAATGACAATCTTTTCGTTCTTTTCTTTTTCGCATTTTTAGAATCTGAGCGAGCACACGCGGTCAAAATCTGTTCTTCAAATGGCTTATATTTTCTACATTTTCTTTTTTTCACTTTTTTCATTTCTCCATTTTGTCATTTCATCCGAATAACCTACTATGAGCGAAATAAACGCCGTGAAAGAAATGGTGGAAGAGCCTTCGCTAATTAGTTTTCGTAGGAGTTTCCTGCGTACTTAGGTACGTAATGGGTTACTTTGATATTTGCAGATGTGACACTTTTGACTGAGAGTTCCATTTTGCTCGAGAATTCCTATATAACATTATATCACATATTCTATATATATTTTGTAACATTATATTATATATTAGGCGAAGTAAAAAGAAATCCATTATTTTTGCATGAAATTGAATGCAAACTACTAACTACACCTAATATAATGAAAGACGAATAAGTTAACAATATTAGCCATCACCTAAATATTCCAGTATTTATAAAAATACATGCATTCAATTTCACACAAAAATAATGGATTTCTTTTTACTTCACCTAATGTTATATATTCTGTATAACATTATAACCGTGTATGAAAGTATGAATCTGTTACACCATGAGCTATCAGATTGGTTTCCTCTTAGCCTCCGATTCTTGTTCCTCTCTGTCTATCATTTTCGTATAACTATATACTACAGTTAGTCTACTTCACGATCTAGAGGAGAGATACAGTAGAGCCGGTTCTTTATCTGAACTTATCAGGAGACATCTCATCTCACAGCTCGTGAGATACAAGTTCACCGATTCTCTTCATTAGGATTCCTCGTTCGAATAACGAAAGCTCACGATACTATGGTTGGCTCTAATCGACAGGAGTTCAGTTAACCGAGGATTAACTGTAATTTCATGCCAGTAAACAGAGTCTTAACACCTCTGAATGTTAACATGACGAAGTTGGAGCAAGTTCCGTGAGATAGCTACGCTGTAAGGATCAGCTTATGAAAGGGCGATCACCCGACTACTGGACCAGTGGTCAAGGTAGAGGTTTCTGCGCCGTCATGGGCGTTTTTGCATGTTCCCTGTGCAACGGTGTCTTGGGAAAAAGCCTGTGAATCATGGATGAAAGTTAGGCCTTGCTGCGATAGGTCTCTGTAGCTTAAAACAGCGTTGTGGTCTCATTTTTCTCGCCTTCTTCCTTTTTACCTTCTATGACTGTCAGCTTGGTGTCAGCTTCTTATTTCATGGATATTTTACCTTTGTAATACAACGTGACTTGCAAGTTGCATGCTCGTGCATTGTCTAGATCTCTAAAATCTCATTTTCTTCGTTTGCCACGTTATCGTCGTGCAACGCTAATCCCGTTAATCTATTTAAGCGTGTCATTGGTCCCTAAAATTCTTATATTTTTGCATTTTAAGAGACGACACACGTAACGATGACTGTGTACTACTCTAACTTCGTGTCTTAAGTACAGAGCAGTGAAATGTTGAACATCGAAGATTAATATATTGATATATTAAGATTATTACTTTACGTAATAACGTCTGTGCGAATATTAGGATTATAACGTGAGAATCGGAGAAGAAACACGATGTTCCTTTCGTGTAATCTTTTTAACCGTAGTGTCAGCGTAAAACGTACGTAAAAGTAGGGTCTGACGATGTCCAAGGAATCAAGCCTCGTCTTCTTTTGATCTAGAATTCCGGCTTTTCGTTCGAAGTGCTCTTAGCCGGCTTCTTTGAGCCGGCTGTTTAGCCTTCTGTTTATCGCTGCCTCTTCCCTAGCGAGACGTAGGGTGTTAAGCTTTGAATAAGCAAAGATTTTTCTGATGTTGAAGTGGCGGAAGACGCCTCTGGTCAGACACCTCCAGGGATGTTCCTTGGTTTTTTGAATTATGCATCGACGATCGTTGAGGTGATCTCGCGTGGCATCTTGCCTTCTTTGACGATGATGAGATGGACTGGTATCGTTGAAGAATCCTTATAACAAATTACGACATCCTTATAACAGTTACGACTGTCTGGTCGTGATGCTTATCTCGTCTTTTTCGAATTTTTAGGAGAATTCTCCCGTGACTGTTGTCTCGATGGTTTTATAAGTTTTCAGTCCTTCGGTCTACTGATTAGTGTGAAATGTGTAAGTGGTGCGTGTGTGTCTTTCGTTTGGTTGTGAAGAATATTGGGGGTGTGTTAGCTTTTACGTCTTTCGATGGTGGTGGATGTTTAAACAATTTGGGTCCTTATGCCTATCGTTTTACAAGTGATTTATTGATCTTTGCTAAGGTTCACCGAAGTGGTGACAAGGTGGAGTAACGATTGTGTACACGAATCAGGGGACGCTGGCAATAAGGACATAAACAGTCCTCCACTTAACTTGGGACGTTCGGTCCTGGGATTGCAACAAATATTGTACATTCCTCGCAATTTTCCAAATTTATAATTGATTCTCGTTGCAGTTAGGTACTCGCCGATCCAAAGATCCATCAGTGACTAAAGATACACGAGCACATGGACGTGTATTTATTTTTACACGAGTTTCCCTTAATTCCGGAAATTTATTTCGTTACTAGGACTGAAATCAGAGCCAGAATTGCCACTGGCTGTTCGAATCCTGTTCGCAGACGTTAGCCAGGTGGTTCCAGTTGGCTGGATCACCCTGTATAAGCGCTTAGCAGAAGATCGAGGGAGGTAGGAACCGCGCCTCGCTTTATGAAGCGGGAGATACAATCTCTCGGTCAACTTCCGCTTCCACTGCAACCACGATGTATACCACTATGCGAGATACGATAGAGGTTCCTACGCGTTTATCAGTGGCAGTAATTCAAGCGATTTCGCGTTTGAATCTGATTCGATCATTTATCGTTGTTGCTGCGCGCGCATCGTTACCCCTGTGCAAAGTAGACGTTCCGATCCTCGATACATGCTAAATTTCGCCATTACGCCGCAAATTTCGGGGTCCCGCGATAATATTCCATACACGATTGCTCTTTGCTCCCATGGATCAGGATTTCGAACGAATCCGATTGTACGTTTGCTCGATTTTCCCGAGTCGTTGTGAAATTTTTACCTCACCACGCATTTCCTTCCTTCCTAATTTCTTTTATATTATAATAAACCTCTTACCTGATATTGTAATCTAATATTACGAGAACAGGTGTCTTCGTCGAGTAATAAGAGACAATCGAAATTCGCAGAAAAGCAGCGAACCTCCCGATTCCAGAGAAGGAACGGAAATCATGGGTGAGGCTAATTTAACGTAGCTAAATCTCCGCGAACACGGACATGTCCTCCTGTATGCGCATCTCGTTCCTAGAAACGGACACAATTCACCCGAGTGGAGAAAAATGCGCGTAGCCTCTCATTCATTAGCATGAATCACAGGAGGAATCCGCTTGTCACCTCGCGGGTACGCGGAAAAATTCAAAGCGCGCGAGTTGACCGGCTCGGCGTCCGCTCGAAACTCGCAACATCCTGGGCCAGAAATATCTAAGGCTAATTGCAAGGGTGTTCGGGAAACGGACAGTACACGGGAGAAGTTAACGATTTCTCGGTAACGGGGAAATTATTCTCGAGCATCGGCGTGTTCGAAGACGCGTCCCGTCCGATTTCGTCGCTCGTACACACGCGGCCGCTCCAGAAATTCATCGGCGCGGATCCGCTTCGAGCCGGTGATTCACGGGTGAGGCAACTTCACGCACGTGTTCTTGGCACACACGTCTCTCTTTCGTTGGACACTGGCCAAGTTCCGAAACAGCGTGGCCCGGCGTCTTTAACGGCGCTTCGCCTTAATTATCGGACCTGATGCGACCGGGCAAATTTACGAGGCCGTGCCGCTTTCTGTGCTCGTGAAAACAGCCAAAGGTTCATTGTCGTCCCGGAGCAAGGGAAACGGCCGCGACCGCGACGTGTCCGCTACCTAGCTTCTCACGTCAACCCTTTCGCTACTCTCCGTCCACGCTTTGACTTCTGTTTCTCTGCTCTTTGATACCTTGTTCTCGTTCGAACGCCTTTGATAGAGAGCACAGTGTCTGGTTACGGGAGTTACTCTAACGATCGGGTGTCCACGGACGTGGCTTTTCCTTTGGCACGACTCTGCCCATCGTGCATCTTATATTTTCCATCTTCCTCTTCTCTTTCTTCCCTTTTTCCCCTTTTTCCAAGAGTTCTTACCGTGCTGGTTAGAAAAATAGAAAAGACGCGCAAGAACGTGTCAAACTTTGACAGAGTAGTCTCATTAACGCGTTGACTGCCATGCTGGTCATCGGTGCCTCTCTGAGCGTACCATATGAAATCTGTGTTTAATCTTATCGAATCGAGTGTTTCCTGTGCTCTGGGTTTTACGTTGTCGTATAGGAATGACTTTCTACGAGTAATATAGCTAATACAGGAGAGCCGATAGGCATATAGAGAGTCAGTGGAAATCTAAAATCATTGAGTGAGACGTATTCATTCGCGAGCAAGTAGCGAGACGCTGACTATCGGGTAGCTTGGCAAAGCTCTGGGACAGTCAGAGCCGGAAACGGAGTTCATTTGCGAGAAGCAATTCGTCAGATATATATTTAGATATATTTGTCAGGAGATACATTAAAGACTGCGTACATTTTCAAGAAAATACAATACGTTTTCACCGAAGACCAGAATTAACGTCAGATAAAGGATGAGAATCAGTGTCCGAGTGTTAAAACCATAAATACGTATACTAACAATGAAATTAACTATAATATCACGAGCCTCGGAAGGTGATCTCGTCGCTTAGCAATTTTTCACAGCAGTTATCTAACAATCTCTATCGTGTAGGAGACTTTAACGAAGAGGTGTTTAGCTGATAGGTGAATGTTTTTATTCCTTCTTTGCTCGTAGGCGAATGCGTCAAAACGCATCCCTCGCTATCTTATAGGGCGTGTCGCCTCTTTGTAGCCTCATCTTCACGTATCGGTAACCTTTTCGGTTGATCTCCGGTCCAGGCGCCCCAGCTTGGCGTCTTCTTGTACCTGGGCAACGTCTTTCTAGAACTCCAACGAAGGGCTTGCTCCCATCGAAAGACAATAGGTAGCGATGAAAGTTGCCCACAATCGTTAAAACCGTTAATCCATTTTGAGGTAATCTGGTTTAACCTTACCTCAGAGTCCCGTGTCTAATCGTTACAATAGGAGCTAAAACGTCCGATTATAATTTACTCCTGAACGTACGAGCACTCCTCAGCTCGTGTGACCCAGTGTAATTGAATTCGACGCAGCGACCTAACGCGATCAATCGTGTTCTACGCATCCAGTCGCAAGAGCGCTTGGACGATCAGATAACCGGCGTCTACAAACGACTGAAATACTCAAGAATGAATCTCGACTAGTTATCTCGGTGTCTGTCGTCCAGTCTAGTTGGCTAAATAACCAGGGAATGCTTCGTGAAGCTTGCCTCGTGCACGGAGATCCGGGAATCGAGGCTAGAAACGCGTGAGACCAGGAGAGCGCGAGTGGCGGAGGGCAGGAAACAGACGAACGACGCACGCAGCCCCGACAAATAGAGGGAATTAAAAGTAATCACGCGCATATTTACGCGGCCGATGAACAGAATGGTTGCGTCAACCGCAAAAATGTAACTGCACGCGAGCCGTGTACGCAGGTGTCTGCATTCGGTCGTGGAGTGTGCAACGTGAGAGGAGGAGGGTGGGCGAGGATAGAGAGAGCGGACGGAACAACAGGCCGATGGAAACGGTCCCTCCACGGTTCCAGCCGTGTTCGTATATTCGAATAGGCGGGAAACAAGCAGAGGCAAGCTTGGAGCAGGATCGACGAATGGGTAGCGAAAGGAGAGAGAGGGAGGACTACAGGGCTGGCTAGAATGTACGGAAACAGAGTTGCCATCCGGGAAATGGAGGAGGATAGAAGGATAGAAGGATAGAAGGGTAGATGGATAGATGTGGACGTACAAGTTGCAAGTTAGAGAAGCAGACTTGCGAAGATAGAGTCAAAGATAGAAGGACGAACACTCCGAGTAGATTGATGGTGGATGTAGAAATGTTGGGAACTGTGGGAAGATACGTGGTGAAAGGGATAGTAACGCGGAATGTCAGAGCGAAGAAAAATGGAGGAAAAGGTGAAAAGATAGTCAGTCGAAGTAAAAGAGAGATAGGATAAGTTAGAACCGCGAAGAACGTCAAGGGTCAAGGGGTGGATCACTGACGCGTCGATTCCTGTACTGGTCATCCGTTACTGGTGCCATGTCATGGTGGTCACTAGGGTGACCATGTGTCGTGATTATTCGCGTCAATAAAATAAAACGAACATGGCGAATTAAAAAATTATCAACGTACATATAACTAATCTATTTAAAAATGTTTACAAAAGCACGATACGTTACACGAGTATAAGATACTATAGTATACCACGATGTATACCGAAAATTCGTGTTAGAAGTGAAATGCGAGTAGAGGAATCTAATCGCGAGAATGTAATCACGGACCCTGAAGAGGAGTATTTAAAACGATTACGGGAAGAGTGGAACGAAAATAGAAAATGGCTTAGACAAATGTCAGATAGGTAGGAGAGAGGCAGAATATAGACGGACAGGTGAGAGGAAGGAAGAGGAGAAAAGGAATGACGAGGGAAAGTGTGAATGGGAAAGGGTGAAATATGAAAGAGGAAGCCGGAGAGAAACGGGTGTGCAGGGACAAAGATAGAGTGTGAAAGAGGAGAAAATGTAAATAGACAGAGAGAGGGAGAGAGGAAAGGTACATAGGATGAGGGATTGGAGGCGAGAGGGAAACGCGCAGGTAGCTTTGCAGCTGAAATTTTCCGATCCGCACGTGCAGCGCGCATGCCGGGGATGCAATTCGCAACGTTAACAGTTATTTCGACGGAAATCCGTTTTTGGGATGGGACGGGATCGTCGAATGGAATTTTACACTGTATATAGCTTATTGCGCGTCCGCGTACTCGCAACCGCGCTAATTGCACGCGTCCATTTTCTTCCCTCGACGTTCGCGCTTCTTTCCTCCTATTTTCCCTTTTTCTTCTATTCTTCCTCTATTCTCTGTCAGAATGAAGGATTCCACATTTTTTGCTTCTCATTTACTGCGAACGTGGGATTATTTTTCATCGAAATAGGTGCATACCTATTTACTTCGTCACACGATCTTTGTTGTTATTGTAAATATACTATGATACCTGTTTAGGGTATCGATGAACCAATTTTATTTTAAAGACGTGGAGAAATTAATTGGATTTTTTTTTTAATTTTACTGAACAAAATTGAGGAATTTAATGCATATTAGGTTTAATTATACTCTCATTGTTCTACTTTATGGGTATAGTTAGGATTCTTTTGTTTACGTATTCATCTTTTACATTTTCATTTATGGTTATTATATCTCGACAGCACGGGAATTCATAGCTTCCGTAAAGATTGGAGATTGAGAGGTTGGTTTCGAAGATATTCGAAATAATTCTATTTACTCGGTACACGCGTTACATTGCGAAGAAACTTCCCTCTCGAGAAACACAGATTTATACAACGTCTGTAGACGTAGATACCTATTTCACTGCCACTTGCAAGACGTAACAAATATTTCGTTTATCTCATCACAAGGGTGAAAGCTTGTCTTCTATCTTAGTTATACCTGAAGATTCCTCATTTTGGAATCACCTTGCTCCTCTTGTATCCTAGTAGCATCGACATCGAGTCACATCATCGTAAATTCATTACAAACCCTTACATCTCGAAGCAACGAAAATCACTCTCCCTACTTGCTATACCTCTGCTCAAATTAACGAGGCGAAACGTCTGCAGAATTTCGCGTATAATAGAATAAAAAGGTATAAAAATTCCGATTACCCTAATCGAGGACTACGTATAGAATACATGACCGTAGAAAAATCGAACCATCATGCATCCCTTGAATCATGCACGCGCTACCCCCAATGATCCAGCCATCTACACTCGCTCGACATCCACCCCCAGGCATAGAATTTTAATTCGCTGGCCAACGCTGTTGGCGGACTAACGCACGACCGGATCATTATTAAACTGTAATTAGCGGTGGTATCGACACAGTGGAAGCGGTGGTGTATCGTCGAAACTGTAAGCAACAACGCGAAAGTTAGGGGTGAACGAGATAGGGTGAGGGTAGATAGAGGGTTGCGCTGCGTTTCGTCGATTCGTTTGCTCGTGTCATTTACCCGTTCGCGAGTGTATGCTTGCTCTGTAGCGACTCGTGTGCGCTAGCTGGTAGCGTGTACCTGCGCGTGTACCTGCGCGTGTACCTGCGCCTGTACGCACGCGTCCGCTCGCGTGTGCCTTCGCGAGCCCGCGGCTGTTTCGCGATTACATATCATTATTCCGCATGGTTGCTCGAGCTCCAACCCCGAGCTGTGTTTGCAACTAGATTACCGTTTGTAACGCGCCTCCCTTTCTCTCTCTCTCTCTCTCTCTCTCTCTCTCTCTCTCTCTCTATCTATCTATCTATCTATCTATCTTCCTCTCTCCTCTGTCTTTTCTCTATTTAGACATTTCTCCGTTCCCCCTTCTGCTCGCCGCGTTTCCTCCAATTGCTCCTCACACTTGCGGCCTCTAATTATTTAACACACACGGCAGAGCTTGTTCCTGATATCGCGGGGGATATTTGATGCCTGATTTGATTATTCCAGTTGGAGACGAGATGATTTGTCAGTGAAGAGATTGGTTAGGTGGTTTTCGGTATGAGTAGCGAGCGTGCGATCAGGAATTGTTTAGAAGCTTTTATAAATTTTTGGGAAAGTTGCATCGTGCATCGTAGTTGCTATTAGATGTATCGAGGAATCGAGTGAAGCCTCGATTTGGTTAATTATGCAGCCTTCGATTTTATCATCCTAAACACGTTTCTTCGACCAGACGTGAATCTTCATGAACTCGACCTCCACGGCACGAAACTCGTGGAACCCGTGTCTTGAGTATCATTTTGTATGTCCATTGCGTGAATTATATTCCAAGTTCATTTCGTTCCTTGGAATCTTACGTAGAGAGATCATAGGACACTGGATACAGGATTTAGTTAGCTCATCCCATCTTCGATCACGTTAAAAAATGCCATAGCCGTCTGTGTGTAATGTGGACCATGATTCTTCAGTCATCTATCAACATCCTCAGATCTCTTTCAGGGTTTGGCACCACTCAGAAAACCCAAAGAAACAATCTCCAGTGAGAATTATATCTCTGTGGCTAAGATAGTTCCCAGTCACTCGTCAAAGTCATCAAACTTCTTCCTAAATTCAGCATCTTTCACCGTCAACCCTATGCTAAGAGATTTTCCATCCCAGGAGAACGCAAGATCAACCCCTAAAGTAAATTGGGTCCTTGCAACAATATGTTCGTCAGTCCCACACAGTTCCCAATCTCCATCGATATTCTCGAAGCTCTTTCAAAAATTCAGTGTCTTCTATCACAGGGAAACCCAAGAAACACCCTGCAAAGAGAATTGGACCTCAAGAGCTGCGTACTTCTCGGTTACACCCTCCTGGATCACCCCTCAGCGATCTCAAACCACTCTCGAAATCCAACATCCTCCACCCCACTGTTCAAACAGACCACCTCGCCTGTCCAAGAAATCCCAAGAAAGAACCTGCATAGAGAATCGAACTACCCCTAATTGGCCCTCTCGAAGAACGCAGTCATGGACGCTTTGAACCCCCGTTGCCAAATCCGATGTCTCACACGGTACCTTTCGAAGAATCCTTGGACCCGAAGAAATCGCGAGAAAGAATGCGGAGAGGACGACACTTTCTTGGAGATAACTCGCCCTAAGCACTGGCCGCGCGTATTACCATGAGAATGGGAAACTCGTTAGGACGACGGTCCAGTGGGCCGTGTGCGGAAGTAAAAGCGGGCCGAACAATGTTACCGTCGGGACGACGTGCCTTTGGCATTGGAGGTCGAAGTCGCCACTATTAGATTGAGGTTCGGCGGTGGGCACGGCCGCCGCCGTCGCATCGGTTTACAATATCGTAAATCGCTTGCTAACCAGTTGGCCCCGCGGTATGCTAGGAATTCGGCTGCTGCTACTCCTGCTCCTCCTCTCCTATCTCTATCTGTCCCTCTTTCCCGCGCTGTCTCTCTACGAGCCGGTAGACGCTCGTTCGTTCTATGATAGCGCGCGCGCGTACGTGTGATCGAATAGGAAGATAGAAGGATGAGAGGGTGGCGAGGACGAGCAGGAAGGACGGGAATACTCTTGACTGGTGGATGCAGGCGAACGGTTGTCATGCATCGTTTACAAGCCGAGCATCGTCCGTTGTTGCGGCGAAACGGGCAAATTCACTCGCCGCCCTGTGTTATGCACCCTTGAATGGACCAGCAGATATTCCTAGCTGCGCGAATGCTTCCACGATCTTCGCCGAACGACCGGCGCCGACGGTTGCCCCCTTCTAATTTGCTTGCTCTCTATCGTAACGGGCCACCGCGCACCGCCTCGAATATCAGCCGCGAGACATGCCACGGAAAATTAACATAATTCCGCGATTCTCGCTGCCTCACGGGATTTCTCCCGTATTCTCCTCCCCGGGTCTGCATTTTGTATCGCGGTGGCGAGTGCGCTGCAGTTGCATCCGGTCAGGCTTCAAAGCGGTAAGTGCCTCGTTTTCAGGGTTATCGTGTCGCCTCGTTGATTCAGGGTCGTTCTGCATCCTCGTCATCTTGCGATCGTTTTCCCATTATCTTATTTTCTTTGTTTACTTGGTTTCTAATTTGGCTCAACTAGGTTTTAGAATTGGGGTCTTGGGTAGGTGGTCTGCAGTTATTGCAATTTAAGAGGATTTTTACATGTCCTGTATAGTGCAATGGAGACATTCTTGAAATTTCTAGAGGTTTGGCTATACCATTTTTCCATATATTTAATGGTAAGAAAGATATTCGATGGTGCCCACTTGAAACTAGAAAAGCTTGAAACTGGACATTAGTTCTCACTTCATAATACGCTTAGGGAACTGACATCTTTGTTCTGGGTTATTCGCGTAATGGAAATATTCTTGAGATTATTTGTTGGGTCTCAGTACCATCTGGATGTTTCAACGAAACTTACATCCTCGATATTTTGAAATTTTTATATTCGTCCTCTTCCATGAAATCCATATTGTTCGACGAGCTTGTTAGTTTTATGGAAAATTTCGAGAATGCTTTTGGAAATAAACGTATACCCATAATGGGATTGAAATAATCCGGGTATCATATGAAGGTTGGAAAGGGATCATTTACATTTAGAAGCTTGATATAGCATCAGCTATTGTTTGAGAATTAGATTTAGGGGAATCTGATAATGGTGTTCGGATGGTTCAGTTGGCAGGGTAGTTGTTTGTCAAACGAAATCACTCGATCGAGTTGACTCGAGAGTTGGAGTAACGATTCAGTTGTAACAGATGGTTGGCCTTTGAACGGTGAATAATTACAAGAGGGTAATTATGCATAGTAATTGAAACGGAATATTTAGTCTATAATTATCGCTATACCCTGTAACGGGATTGGTCGTTAATTTTATTAGTCAATTGCGATGCAAATTATAATTTCTATTCAATGGAACAGGTTATTTAATTTCCGCCTTCATCCTTCGGACTGTGTAATAAAATACTTTTCTCCATATTTTGCATATAAACGACACAGAATATTCCACTATCGCGATCTGTAATAGGTGCTACAACAGTGAAACCCTTAGCCTAATCTAGGCCAAGCAGCCTTTAAATAAATCAGAAAACAAGGGCTAGTACATTCATACCTCAACGATCCGATAGACCAAGAACCTAACAACTACCCAAGCTAATTGAAAACTCAACTCAACTCAACTCAAACTCAAACCTCATTTGACTGACCTCTATCCTCCAATCGCAGACAAACATAACTCTCGATCATCTTTGCGACTATTGGAACAGTAGGTGTAACAGATCAACAGCCTAAAAACTCAACTCGTTCTTCATTCAATCACCGATCCCCCAAACTCACGGAAACATAGCTTTCAACTATCATGACTATTAGAACAATGAGTGCAGTAGATCAACAGCCTAGAAAACTCGACTTGTACCTCATCCAATCACCGATCTTCAAATCTCAAACAAACACACCTTTCGATACTTTTACAACTATTGCAACAATAAGTGCAACAAATCAGCAACCCTCGACTCGTTCCTCATCCAAGCATCGATCCTCTAAATTCAGGGAAACATAGCTTTCAACTGTCATGACTATTAGAACAATACGTACAGTAGATCAACAGCCTAGAAAACTCGACTTGTCCCTCATTCAAGCATCGATCCTCCAATGTTGGGGAAACATAGCTCTTAACTGTCGTGACTATTAGGTCGTTAAGTCCCAAAATGGCTGCTCGAGTATTCGACATAATATCGGATATCAGAATAACATGACTGATCCTCGTCAGTGCTGTTAGACCAGTCGTTCATTAGTCTCTGTTGCAAACTAAAGCATATGTCAGTAACGTCAGTAACCCAGCTTAAGCTAGCTCTTTGTTACGGATTTGCATACGTCGCAGTACGCATTACTGTATCACCGTATCCATTGCTAGGAAGAACCATCGTGAAAGGGTTAACTAAATCAGCAGGCTGGAGGTAGAACGCCATCACACTCTAGCGATCCAACATTCTAACAATCATTCGAGTTACTTAAAACCTCGACCGGTCCCTCGTCCGTCCATTGATCCAGCCTCTTAGCAACGATCGAGAGATCTCTCGTTGCGAATCGTTCGATTCCTTTTTCCCCGGTCGCTCGTTTGATTAAGAAAAAGAGAGGGAAGAAAGGGAAAAGAATGAAATTAAAGGGAACGGTAATTGATCGGTCCGGCAATCAAACCGTTCTATCAAAGTGCCTTTTATCGCGGCGCTTTGTCACGGGCGTCGTTCCCCATTGGCGCGGAACGAACCAAAACGAGCGTGACGCCCGGAGCCCCGAGTGTCGGCCGCTTTGTTCATCGGTGTGCGCGCGTGTGGCGGGAGATTCGAATGCCCGGCAGCGCGCGGAACTCGCCTGCCGTTTTCTCTTTGTTTGCTCTGGACACAGCGCGCCAGGCCGGGACCTCGTTCCCTCTTCATCGTCTCGCTTCTGTTCGCCACGATAACGTCGTTTAGCCTCATTTGTCCGCAAGAGCAGCACCATCGATCGCCTGTAATTCACGCTGTTGATTTTTTAAGCCGACCATTCGTATCGTTACGTATTCATACCCTCGTATCATTTCTCTCCTTCTTCGAGTCCTCCTTGGATCTTGGCCTGTTCAGGAAGCCTTTATTCAACACAGGATTTTGTTCTTGTGCTTGGATCGATGGTCGGTGATTAGAGGACGCGACTGTGTTCGTTTCGTTCTTTTTCGAGAATTTTTGTCTTTAAAATTTTTGTATTTGGTCGGGTGGTGTGTATTCGATGTAAGATTCCTTTTTCTTGTAATTGGATTGATGATTAGAGGATGTGATTGTATTCTTGATTTTGGTGTTGTCTTTTTAGCTAGAATGGACAATAATGTTTAAGATCTTTTTAACGAGTAATATTAAGGTATATTAAAGTTCAGATATTTAAGTAATAAATTATTTGAAATGACAAATCGGTACACTCTTTGTAGAAGTTTGTTGCAGTTTTATTTATTGAAATATATTTATTAAAATTAACAAAGGTTACACAATGTATGATTATATTATTTCTGTATGCAGTGAATGTGTTCTATAATGAGACTCGGACACGACATGACAGAAAATAAAGGAAAAAATAGCAATCGAATAGATGCATCGCCTCTTTCACACATAGCAGTCACTCGCCACACACGTACACACATATACATATCGTTGCCTTCCGACAAAGTTTCTTCTCTCTCGCTTACTCTTAATAACTCTCAATAACAATTAAGAGTGTTCACTCTTTGATATTTCCGAGACAACTGTCTCATTCTGGCGCATTCTTCAAAATATTTTATTAAACACCATTCACACTAGACAGCACTCAGTCTCTTCAAACTCAATCACACTCGCACACACAAAATCAACACTCACAGTTTAATATGGTGGTACGAGGATGTCGTTAATAGAATAACATGTATTAGATTTCTGTGTGTGCGACTACAGCGTTGTAATTATAGCGCTGATGGATTTTAAGGCGAAAGGAAAGCTTGGGAAACCTGATTTCTTGTTTGAATATTTTTCTGGGTAATAGAATAATAAGAATAGGGATTGATGTAATTGAGAAATACGATTCTACGACTCTAATCTCTGGAAGAATACTAGGCTGCTAGAATTGTACGTTAAAATTTTTCCTTTCCGTTTTAACTCGTGTTTTAACCGAAATTTTATCAGATATAAACGTCACGAAATTAAAATCGGTTGAGGGCAAAGTCTACGTATATTTGTATTTTCGATATTCGATCCTTTAACGATATGAAACATCGCAAATTTCTGCTGCTGTAAATTCCATTTTCTGTTTCATAACATTGCAACAAAAATGATCAATGACCAATACGTGGTCAGAAATTGCAGAGAACTTTTGTTCGCTGCATCACCATCGGTTATTTGTATTTAATTATTCTCCACGTACGATCATTATTAGCAACATCGGAATATTAATCCTTCGCATTACGTCGAATGATTAATACCTATATGATACCGCAATGATCAATACCTGTATAAATCTCTACTCGTTCGGCGATGCGCCTTGCTAAAATTTATTTAATACATCAAAATTGCCTGTAATTATGAAAACTCGTAGAAATTTCCGCAAGTTCCCCATCGCAATTCCCGCTTCTTTGTTTTCGTTCAAAATTTCATAACGTTATATAAATTGGTTCGCGTGTCGTTAAAATAATCCGCCATTTTGTAACTGTGGTCACGAAAGTTGCAGTTTATGATTTTTCCTAGGAAACGTTCGAATATTCCAATTTAGATCTCCACTTTTGACTCAATTTTTTCAAAGTTCTTTGTGTCATTGCGATAGAAAATGGTAGCAGAGTTCTAAACGTTAATTGTATTTCTAACCATAGGTTTATAATTAATTCTTTCTAGAAATTGATCGTATTTTAAAATTTTTTAATTAAATCATTATTAAATATCTCGATTGAAAATTGAATTTGAGTAAAAATTTATTTATTAGTATAGGATAATTTATTGGTAATAGAATATTCTTCCTACCTTACTGGAGTTTAGTAACCTTACGTGCTTAATTTCGAGCCTGCGATTTTGTAAAGTCATTCGATAATTACTTTGGCATTTTTCAAATAGTTATGACGTAAGCATTTCTTTATACAAATTGCCAAGAATCTTCAAATGCGTATAGAGGTCGTCGAAGAATTTTCAGAGACATTCCCAGATAACAGTTTCTCGTAGAACGACAATTCCCTCCTCGATTCATCGATTCTCTGCGGAATAACTAAGAATTCCTCCTGTGTGTAATTATATCTCAAGCTCGATTTGCAGTCTTTAAAATCGTTTAACTATTCTTTACGCAGTGATATAAGTAGCAAGCAATCGCACAGTTGCATCCTTGCAAGAAAAGAATTCGGCATGTGTCATATTAATTTCTAGACGCAAATTTTTCTAATATTTTCCGCCGCCATTTTTCTTCGATTTCCTTTCAATAGATACACAAAACCTGAAATTCTTTGAAATCCTGGTATATGGTATTTTTTAGCCATTTACAGTCACAGAATTCACATTTCACTATCTCAAACTCCATCACGAGATAACAAGAATCTGCCAACACTGCCAAGATGTTCACTAAAATTTTCCTGAGATTTTGCAAACAATTTTTCTCTCGCTTCTTCTCGATCACTGCCCTTCGAGATGAACGAAGCCTGTCCAACAACTCTAATCTCAGACGAATTTTTCACGTACTCGGAAAGCTAGCGCATCTCTTACGAAATTTTCCGCGACATCTCTCCCTTGCAGCTCCATATCGTCCACGGTATTCCCGTTTATTTCTCCTCTGTACCTTACCCCGAACGGAATCAAACTCTCGTTCTCTCCCCTTCCTCGTCGGTGCAACGAGTTTCGACGGTGACACGGGGAGGAAGGATCGAGGGAGACAGGTAGAGCGAAAAACGCGAAGGGTGAGCGAGTACGACGCCAGCAGGGTAACGAACACCCAGCGTTCTCAAAGCGACGAGAGAGCACGCTATAATTACTGCCTTTGTTTCGAACAATTTATATTAAAATGGAAAGCAATCTGCATTCGCAAATTAAATGCTCGCCCCGTTTCCCGTCCAAACGCACCGCTGCCGGGCTAAAGCAAGAGAGGAAGAGGCGATGCAACGAGCAAGAGCGAGAGAGAGAAAGAGAGGGTAGTACAGGAGGTGGATTATCGTGATGAAGAGGCGAGCAACCGACCAGCTTGGTTACCTGCGGCTTGGATCGTGTAAAATCAAACGGATACCTGTGTCGTGTTAATTGTGCGCTGGTAATCCATTGCCATTCATCCCGTGCCGTTTATTCGGTGTATGGCGATGATAGCAGCTCGTCTCTGAGCTTGGCAGGAGGGTAGAGAACTGTGGATTTTGTACGACTCGATTATTCGTTACCGACGTCAGGAGAGTGTATCGATTAGCTCGGTTTAGCGTGTATCGATGGCTCTATGGCAGTTTCAGTTTGTCAGAGGACGAAAAACTCTGCAGTTTTGTTCGATGCAAGGATTACTCGTTAATGATGCGAGGAGGGTCTATCGATTTGCTTCGTCCGATGTCGAGGGCTGCACGCTGGTCCTAGTTCGATAGGGGTACGAATTTCGATCTGTGATTGGTCGCTAATGGGAGATCAGGTTCATTCCATGACAGTACTTGTCTTATTTATCGATTTAGTATAATTATAAATAAATCATCGGTTGCACTGGCTACGCTTCTGTATATGCTCTCCCTCTCTCTCGTTGGGTCCTACCACTCTCTCATACTTCTATGTAAACACTCGTACTCACACACAGGTATCAGTAGCCTCTGTGGCGATGTAGGTGGCTCATCGAGAATGTGACGTTACGAAATTATGCGAATTTATTAGTGAATAACGATAGAAAAATGTGTGGATTAGTTCGGGTTAGCGTTAGGGCTCGTATAATAGTTGGCCAGAGTTTGTTTGAGAAGACAGGAAACTAGACCTTCCGTGGAAACTATGATTATCCATAAAGTACACTGTATCTAGAGTTGGATAATCTGATCGGCAAATTAAATTCCTCGGGAGGATAAAATTTTATTCGATGCCATGATGATTAGTAGGATGAAGAAAGTGTGTCGGTTAGTTTACAATGACCTCGGCTTATCAGAGGGACGGAAAATCCATTAACTCGATCTGATAATAAGAATCATGTAAAATCGTTCGATTAAAAGCTAGGAAATTATATTTTCCAATGTATCACTTACTTCCATATAATATCGAAGCTATAAGATTCCTAGGGATACAAAGGAACACGTCGACCCTTGATAAAACACATTTCAACTCCCCCTGCCGCTGTATTTAAACTCGACTACTTGAAGATAATCATGGAGATGCAAGATCCAGATGTTGGCATTGTCCATTGGCTGTCGGGTCGGGGGCTTTTTACGACGGCTTAAGAGAAAATTATATCCGCGATGCAACGGGTTACAGGCGTGTGAGGTGGTTCGAGGGATCGAAAGGTCGCGGAACAGGGAGGTCGAGGAGGAGGCGAGCGTATTGCTCGTTCGCTGAAGTCAACCAATTAGCACGCTGATCAAGAAGGCTAATGGAGGTCGTGTTCAAGCCGCGGAACGCTCCTCGATTTGTGCGCTGGTAGCGCATGCAGAGATGTTTGAATTACACCGTGCGCAACGACCGTTCACATAGCGAACACACGCGCGAGCGAGCGAGCCAGCACACGTTACCGTACGATATCGAAGTATGTAATTTCCGCGTGACGATGCCTCCGTGGCCTTACAATTGAACGAACGAATCGCTCGAGGCGCGGCTCATAGGCCACGCAGGTGATCCTCCAGCGTTTGCCAGAGATCCGTGTGTACCTACCACGGAGACACGCGACACGCACCGACGCACCTTTGGATAACGTTCGCGACTATTCGTGCTGCAGGCTCGTACTTCAAACGAAATTCGTCGTCGCGTGTTTGCCGATGGTATCGACAGACGAAGGACTATCGCCTTACGTCCGTGGATCAGCCACGGGTGCTCTCCAACGCTCTGGTCCTTGTTCCGCTGTCTATTAGCTAATGTTACTTCGTTATGGGTATCCGGTGGAGTTCCTCGATAATACGCAGTTTCCCTAGGAAATTCCCTAGGAACGGACTTTTGTACCGCGGGAGTCAGAGGTGGCTAACTCCTCCGGTTGGCCACGATCGACCCTAAACTCGGGCTCACCTGATCCTTGCGGGCCCCGTTTGAAAGAAAGGAGACACGGATTTTTAACTTTCTAATGCAAAAAGATCGTAGGCAATGGACCAGATCAATTGAAGGAGAGATATCGACTAATCTATCTACACCTTTAACTCCAACTACTCGGGTAGTGTAATTGGCGGATAAAGTACGTAATACGCTTTCCAATCGAGTTCTGAAGATTACGTGAACGCAACGGCTATTATTAAAGAATTTGTGGTAAAGGAGATACCGATTTTGCTGCGGGTATAGGATTTATTAGCACAAAACGCTTGCAATTATAACACCCGGTATGAGTCTCGGGATATTGCTGATTTCTACCGATTTTTCGGCTACCTTATATAAGTCTTGCTTTTCAATTCTTCTCGAAATTTCTCGTTGTAGCGTAGAACTATTTCGATTCGATTGATTCTTTAATTCAGTTGATACTCGATCTTTGCTCGACCTAGGATAATATGTGTAATATTTAATCTTCTCAAAATGGGATTCAAAGGGTTCAGCGTAAATTCCACAGCGTGCAACAACGCCAAACCTCTATCAACCAAACTTCGCGTCCACTTAACTCGCTAATTCCAAGACCATCACCATCTTGCCCACATACATCATCAAAATGAAGTCGATCGTTAACTCGATGAGACTTGCTCGCTGAAAAATAACCAAATTCCAGGTCGTCAAACAACCTCAAACCTCTCTCAACCGAACTTCGCTCCTATAATTCCGTAAACTCATCTACATTTGTCAGTAAGACGAAGTGGATTATTAACATCGGTCAGACCATCACCAAGCAGATTCCACGACATTCTTCTCCGACGTCAAACCTCTCACGACCAAACAGAGATCTGGGTCCACTCGTGTGCTATCTGACCGAACCCAACTCGCTGAAACATTGAGACAATCTTGGTTCGCACATCGGAGGTCTCGTCTGCCATTATAAATAGGAATTAAGGTGTATGCAGGAACCAGAGTGAACTGGAAGCGTCGTTACACCTCGTGTCATTACGCAACGTGGCTTATTTTAATTTCAAATGACCCTGGCCGGTTCGAAAACGGGGACTAGGAGATGGTGGGATTAAAAGAGGCTTTTAATGTCAGGGTGGGAATTATAATTTAGAGGACTGAGGTTGGCCGGAGGCGGCGTTGGAGCATCTCGCGGAAGGATAACGAGCCTGCGGAACGTTTTCCGCGAATCTTATCCGTGTAGTCGGCTTTGCAACGCGTGCACGTGGCCTCCTGGATGCCCGGGGCATCGTTCTCGATGTCTCGATGACGCCGGAGGCACGGTTCACCCTCGAGATTCCTTTCCGCGTAGAGAAGAGCGTTCCACGGGACCTGGCATTCTTTCGTGGATACTCAGCTTTATACCCGGAAGCCGTTCGTCGTGGATTTTTTTCGTCGGTCTAGGAAAGGACGAGCCGACGGGACAAAAGGACGCGTTGGCATACGGTTTTGTTGCCGTGCCTTGGAAAATATATACAGGGAAAATAAACAGCGTTTATCGGGCTCCTCTCTGCCGTTGCTAGCGCTGCTTCCGCTATATGGTGGAGCTGAAATTTGAAAGTTAGCTGAGGAAGATGGCTAGCTGGCCTTTTGGTGCTATTAGATCAGGAAGGCTGTGAAAGAAGATGATCAAGTGTCTTTTTTACCTTGCTAAATTGGGAAATTGGTTGTAGGAAAAGATTAGGTGGGTTTTGTGAGTTTGTTGTATAATGACCGTATATTTATTATAAAATTATAATTTACACACGTCTTATATCCTAATTATCACTCTCACGCTTCTTATAACAAACTGAAGCTCCTCATAACACATTGACTCAGATCCATAGCAACTGCATAACACCACGTATCCTAGATCTTCCACTCGCACTTCCAAAAACATACATATCTACATTCGTGCCATTACTCGACCTCACACACTTGCATTCACACTAATAAAACCAAATTCACAGGTTTTTGGTGTTGTTGGATCAGGAAGTCAGTGAAAGGAGATGGTTGAATTCATTTTTAATCTTGTTGTATTGGCAAGTTAATGCAAAATGATCAAGTGATTTTTTAATGCTACTAAATTCGATAATTAGTCGTTGAGAAAGATTAGGTGGGTTTTTGATTTTATTAAATGAAAAAGTTAATGAAAGAATACGATTAGTTAGGCTTTTGATATTATTAAATCTGGGAGTTAGTGAAAGATGATTAGGTGGTTTTTTGATGTTGCTAAATTAGGAATTTTATATCGTAGGAAAAGGTTATGTGGGTTTTTGATTTTATTAAATGAAAAAGTTAACGAAAGAGGATGATTAGGTGTGCTTTTGATATTATTAAATCAGGGAGTTAGTGGAAGAAGATGATTAGGTGACTTTTTGATGTTATTAAATGAGAAAGTTAGTTGAAAAAGATTAGGTGTGATTTTAACGTTATTAGATGAGGAAGTCAGTGAAAGGAGATGATTAGGTGAGCTTTTGATATTATTAAATGAGGAAATTGGTGGAAGAAAATGATTAGGTGGTTTTTTGATGTTATTAAATTAGAAAGTCAATTGTAGAAAAATATTAAACGAGTTCTTGATGTTTTTAAATTAACGTCTTAGCGGAAAGAGATTATATTTTTAATCGTGACTACTTATTATTGTGAAATTTCACACATTTTTCATCGTTATATTATTTTTCAACATTGTCAACTATTTCTCTAAAGTTTTAAGAACCTATCATGATCCTATTACGATTGACATCGACAATGACAAAATCTATCAGGATTAGGTATGAAAGGCAAGAAGCTGCTTGAAATAAGTAGTCCCTCTTGCACTTCTGGAAGAATACGAATAAGAACAAGGTAAAACATGGATGATAAATGAAACATAGATCACTAATTAAATTCGTCGAATTCGCAGCAGCATTCGTTTGATAATTTACCTCGGGACATTTTGTAATTTACAATTTCCTCAACAATATTTTATCAATAACATTCCATTTATCATTCGTTCAGTAACAATTAGAAATCATTGGAGACAAAAATTTATCACCCGAATGATACTTCCACGAGTCACGTTTCGAGAAACATCAGAATTTTAAGAATTCGCCTTTACACATCGTTTTTCACATCGTTTGTGTTCGCATGCTTTGAGAATATAAATTTGCATTCGGTTTAAGTGTAAGAAAATGTCAGTGACGAATTTAAGAAACCCTCGAACAACAATAACTATTATCTTCTCACAACGTCTAGTTAATTCAATCGTAAATCACGTTCGTAATTATACCATGTTTATCGTGTGGACAAATGCATTAAATTCCCATTCTCTGGGAGCTACAAAAGACAGCCATTTCATATGCATGGAAACGATGACAGACTCGAGGAACGCGGTTTATTTTTAGCCAATTTTAATAACCCGTAACCGATTTTGAAGCACGAAAGAATATCAGTGAGACACGAGCTCTCGAACGCGAATAATAAAAATTTTCCCCGCTTTTACATACGCGTGCGAAACCCATCATCCATGGTTGGAATGTTTTTCATAGAATTTTCTCGGTTCCGGCGAAAATATATTTTCAGCATCGAGATATCGTATTGGGGGGGATATGAAAAAAATAAGAGCAAAAAAATAAAAATATTCAGAATATGAAATATTGTGCAACTGAGCGAACGATTTTCCACGAATACTTTTCATGAATCACACTCGAATTATGGATTCAATTAACACTTTGTTTACGATTACGCAAACAACCATTTTGCTTTTCATTTGCGCGTTATCGAATTTTACCAGGCTCTTTATATCCCCTTTTCCTTTTTTTTTTTTTCTTTTTTTGGTAAGTTATTCCGCCATGCGAATTTCGTTTAACTCTGCCATGGGTACAGGTCCAGTGTTAGGAAGAGCTTTTAATCGAGTAGTTTAACAATAATCGACTTATCGAAATGAAACGAAAGAATTTACAAAATTATGGTTCACTGCGTGCTGTGTATTCGGTAATTCTTCGAAAAGTTTTCAAAATTTCTAGGCGGAATTTTAAAACGAATATTCACGGAATACCTCGAAGCAATTGATATTGGATAAAAAGAATTTTCGGGAATACGTTGCATTCTCCGATCTTTGTTTCCAGCGAAACTATTTCTTTGGAAATTGTTACAAAACATTCTAAAGAATTTTTAATCGAGCGTTTAACAATACCGAAGCAATAAAAATCGAGTAGAAAGTAAATTCGATACTTTATTGCAGGATATAAACTGCAAAGAAATAATTCACGAAATTATATTCATTTCTTGTGGGTTTGTTTGAAATTCGATTTTCCAAGTATCCAAATCACGTTTACGTTTACCTCCGATAGATATTCCACCTTATTTTTCCCTCGTGCAACACCGCTGAAATTTGTCTTACTAAAATTTCTAAAAATCCGAAGACACCACAGCTTTTACGGTTGGAGGCGATCTTTCGAAAATACGAAAGGCGTGTCGGTCTATTTTTAAATCGTGAAATATGCGCCGGCCTCCCTCTTGTCGCCCGATTTACGAGCCCCGAAAATCACTTCGAGTCCAGCTCGTTTCGTTTCGTTCAGAGACAACTTTGTATCCGCTGGTGGTTTCGTTGTGTCGGAATAAAACGGCCACGAAAATCGCGACGAGCCGATCTGGCTTGCGTAATCGGGATTAGCCACCCCCACCCCGCTTGGAAATCAACGTATCGGCTTGTTACATTTTATCTCGGAATTAATGATTTGTTTAGCTAGTTTGGTACGTGACTTTTGGAAAAATATACAGCGTTTTATAAATAGCTCGCGAATAACGAGTGAATTATTAAAATTGGAAGGTAGGATGATGGGGTGGAATTAGGAGCTTGGACCTTGACATGGATTGATAATAACGAGGCTGTGATTTGTCGATGGGATAATAAAATTTTTTATTTTCTTTTTTGGAACTGGAGCTGGTAGTATTATTATTGTTATTATTATTATTATTATTATTGAAGGTGGTATTTGGTCTTTGAGAGGGTTTAATAAACATTGTTCGGTGACATTTATTTAAAATTTTCTTAATATTAAATTAAATTTAATAATAAGAATTTCGAGTTGATATAGCTTTTGATATGTCGTATATGAATATTAACTCTTTGCACTCGACGATTTTTTGGCTAGGGAAGAATAGATTTTCAAATATTCTCTATTTAAAAACTGACGATACCTTTTTGAGCAGTAAATAAGGAATTGTGTAATAATAGAATTGTAGAATTATTTGATTTCGATACCTCGCACATTGGAACAAATTTGGAAGATCGATATTAATTAATATATCAAATTTAATGTAATAGTGACTGAAATTCACTTCTCGAGTGCAAGGAGTTAAAATGTTTTACCGTTTATGACACTTTCAGAAAAATTGGCAGATGCGTGTTTGCCTTCTAGGAGTTTGTTAACATTTTCAATGAATTTCTTTGGGCTTGAGGCTTTATTCAGCTTTATTTTCGTGGAATAATAGTTAGGTTTGTTTAGAAATTAAGAAGAACTCGATGTAATGTATGATTTATGGTCTAAAGATAAGCCAATTTAATTTTATTGTATCGTAACGTGGAGTAACACTTGCGGCGATTTCACATCGAAGTCAACATCGAAACAAGCTAATTCACGTTCGCAAAACAAACCTAAACTCTCTTCGACCAAAAACTCCGAGAACTAAAAGCAGTTTCAAATTATTCCAAAGTTGCACTTGGATGCAACGCAGCACAACCCAGATCTAATCCGAAGCTAGCCCGGAACTAAACAAATCTCTATTCGCGATACGAGCCGGAAATTTCAAAATTCCAAAAAGGAAGGTACAGAGATAGATCCACGCGTTCGAAATCGTTGCATCCTAACCCAGTCGAACCAAAACCCATCAGGGTCCACGAGATTTACCGCGTTAGGGTCCACAACGATCCCCGATTCCTAGAGCAACTCAAGTTGACCAATTTTCATAGCAATTTAATAGTGTATCCCGTATCTTTATCTTTGGTGCTTAATTTTCTAAGGATCCCGAAATTTTGTCGAAGGTGCAAGAATCTTTGACGAAGAATTATTCACTATATATTGCACATTGCATTATAAATTTGACAAGGAACCATATTCGATCCGTACACTCCGATTTTGATGAAATTTATGCGAAAGATAGTTGTGAAAAGAAATATTGAACACGTATTTATTTTTATATACCACTGTTCATATCGGAGGGATGAAATCGACCTTCAAAGATAGTGGTTGAAACCATAGTTTTTGAAATATCTCAATAACCGAATGGGTTAAAGTGAAGCTTCAAAATGTAGCTCTCTATGTGAGATAAACTACAGTCATAGCAATGATCAAGGAGAGTGTATTCCATGTCTTCACCTTTGGTACTTAATTTTCCAAAGATCCCAAAATTTTCACGAAGATCCGAGAATCTTCGGTGAAGAATTATTCACCATGTAAGTGCACATTGCACTCTATAGAACTGAGATGCACTTCGTTCATGGTAATGATCAGAGCGACTTTATCCCATGTCTTTATCTTTGGTAGTTAATTTTCTAAGGATCCCGAAATTTTGACGAAGATCTAAAATGACTTCATCTCGCAAGTGCATATTGCACTTTACAGAACTAGGGTAAAATTCATCGTGTCTAGCTTCACCTTAGGTACTTGCAAAATGCCAACTTCGAAGCTCATCGTGAATTCCGAATTACCAGTAAAACAATCGTAGCTACACAAAAGAATCTTATTTTTCGGCAGTGTTTGCAACACTGATCCTGCGTCCATTGCTCTCCATCATCCCATCTAGCTTGAATCTCTACGTACCCCGCGTTGCTAACGACAAAAATCCACGTACCCTATCTTCGCAATTCATTACGCCATCAAGACCAATCAAACCCATGTCCCTACCGAGAAACTTGGTCCCATCTGCGCAGAGTGGCACCGTGCACGACGGATTCCTCTCTCGGTGACTCGCCGCTATTCAAGGCGGTCGCGTTGCATAATCCTCGGTTCCGATATGGAAAAGCGTCGGTATCGTTCCCGATGCGTGTAACTCGTCGATCCTCGTCTCCACGCTTTCCGAAGATGCTCGCGAGCGTAACCGCGGCGTCGGCCGCTCGCTGACGGGCGGATCGCGAGCCGATTTCACTGTGGTGCCGTGTGAAAGTCAGGACGTCCGGTCCTTCTTGCCCGGCCCAAGGAATAACCTGTTCGCGTGCACCGACTGTTATTATTCTTGCTATTATTGCATTATGCCGTGTCGAGCCGCCTGGGTGTAATAACTCATCGCGTTCATGGTATTCCTCGATACCGTGAACGTTGCACCGGCTGCTCTTCAGGTATTTCGTGTTATTTCACCGCGTTATTCTGGTATTAAGAGTACTATCCACTGATATATCCGATCAGTTCGCTTACTTTACCATCTTATTCGATTTTCGTAGATGAGAGGGAAGATAGGGGGCAACTGACGCGTTCGGGATTAGATGAAGGTGATGTCCATTGCGTTTGCAGATTTTACGTAATATATGTAGGGTTACTTTTTCGAAAGGTGAACTATGAGTATTTGAGATTTATGGCAAGACACGTATGATTTATTCCACTGGGATAAAAGTACGGTTGGTAATGATATTAATTTCCACTCTTTCTGGGCGCACCGAGCAAAAATCTAAGAGAATAGAAAGAAAATTGCCCGCAGTGGAAAAGTTCGTATACTAATAAATAACAACGGGTACGGGTAGATTATTATGTCACGAGAAACCTGCTTTTCACGATGAATTACGGGTAAAAGAAATAGAAAAATATCGCGCTAAAGTGCACAGTGTTGGCTACAAATAGGGAACACACGCAGCAGTGAATTAAACGCGCTTAGTGATACGCTTTAGCAAACGTATACAAAATAGATACGTTATTTCATAAAAATTCATTAGTTTTGTAACAGCTGAACGCAAGCTCGTGAAAAAGTGGTTTCTATAATTTATTCGAGACATGTACGAAGATAGTGGTAATTATGTGTACAGTTACACAATAGCGGTTAGGTTGTACAACTGGTACTAAAACACCCAGTTTTTCTTTGCTATATTTCATCTCTTGCGTCGTTTCCTTTTTGCGATTATTTTTTTCGTTTGTCGAACAGTTTTGAAATCATCTTTGAAATCGAGATAATTATTAATCGATAATTAATTAGCAAATAAATAACGTGTCGTACACTGATTATTATCTTCTATATAAAGTTATTAAACGAAATTAAAACGTTTGCACATTTTCCAAGGAATATTTATTAATCGATTTCTAGTTTTGTTCGCGGCACATACGTATAATTACCTGTGAAATTATTTCAATTCGAAGAAGCTGTTTGCGAAGGATTTAATGAAGGAAATATCGAGTTAAATTTATTTGTTCGGTTTGCGAAAAAATGTATATCAATTACGCTCATTTAACTGCGCGTTGTAAAACACGTTTAATAAGGTAAATAAAGTACAATTTTGATTAATTATATACCAGATCTCTCATGAATGCTGATGATGATGAACGCGGAGTATAATCATTTCCAACTTGTAACGCACCTGACCAACTGAATTCGATTATCATTTTTATAACTGCCTAATGTCTCGAAATTAGATGACTGTAATTAATCGATCGTCGATTAAGGATACGTAACGTCGGTCTAAAATTCCCTGCAATGGAATTTTTCGAAACTTTCAAACATCGCAATTTCCTTCTTTCAGTATCTTCAATAACTTGAGAAATAATTCATCTATTTCTGCGTTTAATATTCTTATCACGTTCGTAAAGACATAGGCTATATAATAATTCGTAAATGTTACTTTTTCACATTTAATTACGTTTTAAACGTCGAATTTCATACTATCAATTTAAAGATTCATTTTTCTATTTTGGAGCATCTGTAAAAATTAAAGAAATTAAGAAATCCAAGTGACAATGAATAGAGCTCGATATAAAATAATTATATCGGTCCCATATTACCACTGTCATTTGACAGAATTGTGAAAATAGCATAGACTTTAATAGCATGAATTATTAGTCAGATCGAAAGCAAAACTTTGCAACGAACTTTGGTCTAAAAGTAATCGTAAACCTTGTTAACTGATAATCATTAAACATTGTAAAAAATCATTGTATCGGTGAAACAATTGTAACAAAGAGAGGAATAATACCTCCACTTAATGAGGAATAACATTTAATTAACGAAAATTGTTCAGAAACAGAGGAATAATTATTATTCGTAGACCCAAGCTAACGAAAAATTTTGATTTCGTTCCAATGAATAATATCGGTTATCATATTTAACTTCAGCTTTTTCCACGATTCTGTACAATAGATTTTTAAAATAAACATCACGAATATCGCGGTAGTGGAAACAATCGAAATTCGAGGAATTATTGTATTATTTTTTAAAATTTGATGAACGTTCGACCGCGACTCAACGCAGTTCGCGAATATTCAACGACCGCATGATTTCCCCGACATGTTCAACTGTAATTCTATATGTACGATCTCACTGTCTGCATTATAGGTGCACCCACGTCGCTGTCATCCTGACCTGCCCGAGAAATCCTCATGAAAGACTGGGAACTCAGTACTCAGAATAGCATCGGTATTGTAGCCATTTCTTTTTTTATTTTTTCCCCCTCTTCTTTTTTTAAATAGTCTCTCATTGATCGCGGCTATTTTTTATTTATTATTGATCTGTTCCTCTCTTTTTCTATATCTATTTCATCTCTCGATTTAAAAACTTTTTCTCGCTTCATTTTTCTCTCTTTTCCTCGGTTTTTATTAATTTTTCTTGCTTTTTTTTCTTTATTAATCAAGCGCGACAACATTGGTGGTGGTGATGGTGGTGGTGAAGATTGTAAAGTATCGTTGACACGTCGAACGCCGTGTTGAAAAGTTTTTGTTTTCGCGGTTTGCCGGCGGAGAGATCGTTTTGATTTGCGAAATTATTATACAGGGCCCTGTTAATTGCTCTTTCTTTTTTGCCCCCCTGTTTTCTCCCTTTCTTCTTTCGTTTTTAACTCGTGTTCCTTGGTTACGTTTCGCTGGTACAGCATTACGCTTTGACACCTCCGACATCTAACCGTATCCACGTAATTCGTTGTTAAAAAATTGCGTGACACCCGTGGCGGACGGTGAATTTCTTCCAGAAGGCCGGATGAATTTCTTCTAGGAGGCTGGATGAATTTTTAAATGCAGTTCGTACGAGGTAGGTCATTAAGTGCATCTATGCGATATCTCGTACGATTTCTCGAAAACGTACAGAGATCGCTTAATTTTTAGAAAGAAACATATTCAAAGCGTTGCAAAAATTCGATACGTATAACAGCATATTTGTAACAAAGTATTTAGCCAATATGTCGTGCGAAATACGAGCATTTTTCAATATTACGGTTCGATTCACATTTTGCATATGTAACTGTTATAGAATTTTAATCGTATTGTTGCAAAATTATTACACAATCCGACGAGATATTTTATTTCTTGTTTAGCTGAGTACATATAGGATGTCCAACAAGGTTGAGACCAAACTTGGACTACGTGTTACTGAGAACAAATAGATTAGAGAAGTTCACGTCCGAAAATGCTTTATTAAAAAGATACAAGTCTTTAAATATATGTTTGATTTTTTCTGAAAATTTTAAAAGAGGAAAAATCTTTATTGAGAATTAGTACTACGAATTGTAAGACGAATTTTTCTTTTAAACTTTGAACTCGTATCTTTTCAATAAAGCCTTTTCGAATATAAGTTTATACGAACTTTTCTATTTCACCTCGGTAGCATGCAGTCTCGGTTTGGTCCCAACATTTTCGGACACCCTGTATACACTCTGTATAGTACGTTAATACTAGTACTCTTTCACACGATTTCTGCAGTGTCGAAGGTTACGAAGTTCAAAACCTGAGATTCTTCCCTGACAGGTGAACCTCTTTATTCGCTTGATGCCCCGGAAACTTAAAGAAATCAAGCCTGTTTTAATTTTCCCAAATTTTTCACCCCTTTGAACCCCTAGAAGAAACTAATCGCGCTTTCTCCGACTCGATTAAAAATTTGTAAATCAACAATCATCATAAACGGATTGCCGGTAAAACGCATATTACTCCTACGCAGGGAGATGCACGAAATTTCGCCATAAAATTCCCGTAGCAAGTTAAAAAGAGAGCCTATATCACCATACCCCCACACGGAGGGTGTATTACACCCTACGGGTTAAGGAATCCCTAATCTAATCGGTAACCAATTAATTATTACGTGCTAAAATTGCGCCTGGTGATACAGTTAACGAGTTGGCCCGTCTATCCCGGTTAACAGGTTCCTGGCACCCACTCCTCTCCTGTCTCGAAGGAATCAACAAACTCGGGACTACGCGGGGTAATCGGGGCCCGCAGCTTGCGGACACGCGCCTTTAATTGTCTCCTTTTGTCCCGCTTCCGGTTCTTCGGCGAATCGATTGCCGCGAAACGCACCGCAGGGCCGAAGCTGCCCACTCCGCGAAAGCTCCGGCACCCGTCCTTTCCTGCGATAACTCTCTCTCTCTCTCTCTCTCTTTCTCTCTCTCTCTTTCTCTCTCTCTCTCTCTCTCTCTCTCTCTCTCTCTCTCTCTCTCTCTCTCTCTCTCTCTCTCTCTCTCTAGTCTCGTTCTATGTTCCTCCGGGGCGAGAGTGGCCGCAACCGCGAATTACTTCGCAATTTCCCGAAATTGCGCAATCCGTGCAGGCTAATGGCCACCGGGCCGTTGCTGGTCGGTTGGCGTGGGTGGGGGTTAGTCCGCGCGAGTGGCGCGGGCAGAAGAGCGGGTTGCCGTTGGTAGGGAGAACGGTGCGCGCCGTCGAAGGGATGGACCACGGCGGAGGCCACGGGGGAGACGACCATTAATTAAGCAAAATCATAAACCCGGCCGGCCGAGAGAGTACGGTTGCATTGAAAAATATAAACGGCCGGGGCCCCGTTACTTTCACGAACGAGAGCCGTCGCTGTTTAGCCAGCGGTGCACCCGAACAACTGCATCGCGCTGCAGTTTGCGTCAGAGAGGGATTTTATCATTGGCACCGTTGCCGCGCCGATTGCGGTTTCCTCTCTTTTGCCTCTGTCCACCTGTGTACTGGCTGTTCCAAAGCTGTAGGTTTCCAGTTTTTCCATCATTCCGAGCAGTTTCTCGCATTGTTTTATGTTTTTATTCGGTTAGGAGGGGGATGGGCGAGTCGTTCCACGTGCATTGGATGATTTTGTAACTCTTGGAGAAATTTGCAACGACGAATTGTAGGCCGATTTTAGCGAGCAGATTTTAAATAATTTTGTTCCAATGTCTTCGCTATAGTGTGAAGGAATTTTGTTTCGAGAACTTGCGTTTCAACGCTAGAAGTATTATACCTGTTTTGGATATTTTATTTTCGCGACTCCTGAAAATACGTAGCTGCTTTGGGTAATAATTATACTGATTTTTGTTTAAATGAGGTCATAATTATGGATACTCTTTTATTTTCGTTATATCGTATTAATTAATATGAATCGGGTGCACTATATTCAGGCACACGTTACAGACCGGTAGTTCTAGTGTTAATACAGATACTTAATACAGATACGTTGCAATCTTCAAGGATAATTAATTTCTACCGAAATGAAAGTGTCGAGTAATATATAATTTTTCACGCCAAATTTTTCCTTAAATTTCGCGAAAGTTGGTAACGAATAACTTCTAAATCGTCCACCCTTAAGCCCCCCTGTCCTATAAGCGTTACGGCACTTTTACTTTCTGGGTCCAATGTCGTTTCTACAGTGGCAAGAATCATTTTATTCGTTTTATCGGTTTATTTATATAATTTACAATTAACGCATTAAGTATCGTGGCAGGTCACTTTGTATAAATTATGAATTTGTTTTCGTTTGTTATCTATGCTACGGTACATTTGCTGTCTTGTTTACGTGCATTTCTGTGCTTTTCCCTTGCACTCAGTTTTATTTCAATATTGGTGCATTCTTGAAGAAGTAGTATACCCTAAAAGAATAGAAAAGTTAAATAAACTTGTTATCATATTACCCTGAAAATATATATCAAAAATTTTCGCTAAGAAATAAATAGTTTCTTTCATACACTTCGTGCAACAATGTGCAGTACACAGTTTCTATTACTATGAAAAATGGCTTGGACCTGGCAGTATGAAAATTTGAAATACTTCCAGGCAGTTCAGGGTTAATACAGAAAAATTAAAATCGGATTAACGTTTCGTTTTCTTACCCATGCTGGTCCGTCCCTGAGTATTGCAGCGCCCTGTATGAAATTTTGCGTGATTCGTTTTCCTCCGTTCTCATCCCGCTTTTTTTTTTTTTATTTTTTGTTTCCTACCTTTTTCCGTTTTGTTTTTAGTTCAGGCTCGTTCATGGATGGTAGGAGGGTTGTTTTTCGAGCGATGGAGATTGAATGGTGGTTTCGTCGAGCGCGCTTTATTCTATTATTCTCTCCAATTTTGTTGTTTTTTTCTCCTCTCTTTTTTCTTCCTTTTTTTATCTAATTTGTCTTGGGTTGGTCTCGATGGTACGGTATTTAGGTGTTGCGTTAGCGAGATCGGTTGTGAGTTTCGGTCGATCGGTCGACCCGGATGAACGGCGCATTATTAATGGAATGCATTGTCCGGTACGGGAAGGCGGTGACAGTTTGTAGATTTATTAAATCGCGATGCTGGAATATTTAGATGATCGCGTGCACGCGACCTGTCGATGCCACAATGAATGCTAAATCCGATCACGTGTGCTCCCTTTGAACTCCTACGTCACAAAAGCTCCCGGTCACGTGACCAATGGTTCTCCTGTACGAGGCTTTTAAATGTCCCGTTCGCTTTTCGCGATCTTACCCAAATGCAGCTGTCGTAGAAAGCTCAAATTCAACATATGCGTAGCGCAAACTGTGCTTCATCGCCAATGCACAAAAAATTCGCGATCACGTGACCACTCATTTTTTGCTTCCGCAGATACTGTCTCCCGGTTGCCGAACGAATCTCCAGAGCCGACCGAAATCCATCCTGTATCGAAAGATCGATTTAACCACCCACGAACGGTAAGCTCCTTTTGGACTCCTACGTCACAAAAGCTCGCGGTCACGTGACCAGTGGTTCTCCTGTACGAGGCGTTTAACTGTCCATTTGTTTTTCACGATTTTACACAAATGCAGCTGTAGTAGAAAGCTCAAATTCAACAGATGCATAGCGCAAGCTATGCTTTATCGCCGACGCACGAAAACTTCACGATCACGTGACCTGTCATTTTTTGCTTCCACAGAAACGGTCTCCCGGTTGCCGAACGAATCTCCAGAACCGTTCGAAATCCACCCAGTCTGGAAAGCACGATTTAACCACTCGCGCATGTTAAGCTCCCTTTGGACTCCTACATCACAAAAGCTCGCGGCCAGGTGACCAGTGGTTCTCCTATACGACGCGTTTAAATGTCCCAATTGCTTTTCGCGATTTTACCCAAACGCAGCTGTCGCAGAAAGCTCAAATTCAACAGATACATAGCACAAGCTGTTCTTTATCGCTCACGTACGAAAAGTTCGCGGTGACTTGACCTATCATTTGTTGCTTCCACTGGTGCCGTCTCCGGATTGGCGAACGAATCTCCGGAACTGGCCAAAATTCATCCAGTCTCGAAAGCTGGATTTAACAATTCACGCACGTTAAGCTCCATTTGAGCACCTACGTCACAAAAGCTCTCGGTCACGTGACCAGTGGTTCTCCTGTATGAGGCGTTTAAATGTTCGCTTCGTTTTTCGCGATTGTAGCCAAATGCAGCTGTCGCAGAAAGCTCGAATTCGTCAGATGCATATCGCAAGCTGTGCTTTACCGCCCAATTGCGAAAAGCTTGCGATCACGTGACCTTTCATTTTTTGCTTCCCCAGAAGCGGTCTCCCGGTTGCCAAACGAATCTCCAGAGCCGCGCAAAATTCATCCAGTCACGAAAGCTCGATTTAACCATTCACCCACGTTAAGCTCGCTTTGAGCTCATTCGTCACAAAAGCTCGTGGTCTCGTGACCAGTGGTTCTCCTGTACCACGCGGTTTAAATGTTCGGTTTGTTTTTTTGCGATTTTACCCAAACGCAGGTGTCGCATAAAGCTCAAATTGAACAGATGCATAGCGCAAGCTGTGCTTTGTCGCGCACGTGCGCAAAGCTGGCGATCACGTGACCTGTCATTTTTTGCTTCCGCAGAAGCGGTCTCCCGGTTGCCGAACGAATCTCCAGAGCCGCCCAAAATCCATGCCGCCGCGAAAGCTCGATTTAACCACGAACCGACGTTAAGCTCCCTTTGAGCTACTGCGTCACAAAAGCTCGCGGTCACGTGACCAGTGGTTCTCCTGTACCAGGCGTTTAAATATTCGGATTGTTTTTCGCGATTTTACCCAAATGCAGGTGTCGTAGAAAGCTGAAATTTAACAAATGCATAGCGCAAGCTGTGCTTT
>NW_016917025.1:375638-380628 GCF_001483705.2 Eufriesea mexicana
TTAGCCAAATGCAGCTGTCGCAGAAAGCTCAAATTCGAGGGATGCATAGCGCAAGCTGTGCTTTATCGCCCACGTACGAAAAGCTCGCGATCGCGTGACCTGTCATTTTTTGATTCCGCAGAAGCGCTCTCCTGGTTGCCAAACGAACCGCCAGTACAGCCCAAAATCCATGCCGTCGCGAAAGCTCGATGTAACCACTCACCCACGTTAAGCTCCCTCTGAACTCCTACGTCACAAAAGCTCGCGGTCATATGACCAGTGGTTCTCCTGTACTAGGCGTTTAAATATTCGGATTGTTTTTTTGCGATTTTAGACAAATGCAGCTGTCGCAGAAAGCTCAAATTCGAGGGATGCATAGCGCAAGCTGTGCTTTATCGCCCACGTGCGAAAAGCTCGCGAACGCGTGACCTGTCCTTTTTTTATTCCGTAGAAGCGCTCTCCCGGTTGCCAAACGAACCTCCAGGACAGCCCAAAATTCATCCAGCCACGAAAGCTCGATTTCACCACTCACCCATGTTAAGCTCCCTCTGAGCTCCTACGTCACAAAAGCTCGCCGTCACGTGACCAGTGGTTCTCCTGTACCAGGCGTTTACATATTCGCTTTGTTTTTCGCGATTTCACCCAAATGCAGGTGTCGTAAAAGGCTCAAATTCAACAGATGCATAGCCTAAGCTGTGCTTTATCGCCCACGTGCGAAAAGCTCGTGATCACGTGACCTGTCATTTTTTGCTTCCGCAGAAGCCGTCTCCCGGTTGCCGAACGAATCACCAGAGCCGCCCAAAATCCATCCAGTCACGAAAGCTCGATTTAACCACTCACCCACGTTAAGCTCCCTCTGAACTCCTACGTCACCAAAGCTCGCGGTCACGTGACCAGTGGTTCTCCTGTACCAGGCGTTTAAATATTCGGTTTGTTTTTCGCGATTTTACCCAAATGCAGGTGTCGTAGAAAGCTGAAATTTAACAAATGCATAGCGAAAGCTGTGCTTTATCGCCCACGTGCGAAGAGCTCGCGATCACGTGACCTGTCATTTTTTGATTCCGCAGAAGCGCTCTCCTGGTTGCCAAACGAACCGCCAGTACAGCCCAAAATTCATCCAGCCACGGAAGCTCGATTTAACCACTCACCCACGTTAAGCTCCCTCTGAACTCCTACGTCACAAAAGCTCGCGGTCATGTGACCAGTGGTTCTCCTGTACCAGGCGTTTAAATATTCGGATTGTTTTTTTGCGATTTTAGACAAATGCAGCTGTCGCAGAGAGTTCAAATTCGAGGGATGCATAGCGCAAGCTGTGCTTTATCGCCCACGTGCGAAAAGCTCGCGATCACGTGACCTGTCATTTTTTGCTTCCGCAGAAGCGGTCTCCCGGTTGCCAGACGAACCTCCAGAGCCGCCCAATATTCATCCAGCCACAAAAGCTCGATTTAACCACTCGCCCATGTTAAGCTCCCTCTGAACTCCTACGTCACAAAAGCTCGCGGTCACGTGACCAGTGGTTCTCCTGTACCAAGCGTTTAAATGTTCGGTTAGTTTTTGCGATTTTAGCCAAATGCAGCAGTCGCAGAAAGCTGAAATTCGAGGGATGCATAGCGCAAGCTGTGCTTTATCGCCCACGTGCGAAAAGCTCTCGATCACGTGACCTGTCATTTTTTGCTTCCGTAGAAGCGGTCTCCCGGTTGTCGAACGAATCTCCAGAGCCGCCCAAAATCCATGCCGTCGCGAAAGCTCGATTTAACCACGAACCCACGTTAAGCTCCCTCTGAACTCCAACGTCACAAAAGCTCGCGGTCACGTGACCAGTGGTTCTCCTCTAACAGGCGTTTACATATTCGGTTTGTTTTTCGCGATTTTACCTAAATGCAGGTGTCGTGAAAAGCTCAAATTCAACATATGCATAGCGCAAGCTGTGCTTTATCGCCCACGTGCGAAAAGCTCGCGATCACGTGACCTGTCATTTTTTGCTTCCGCAGAAGCGGTCTCCCGGTTGCCAGACGAACCTCCAGAGCCGCCCAATATTCATCCAGCCACAAAAGCTCGATTTAACCACTCGCCCATGTTAAGCTCCCTCTGAACTCCTACGTCACAAAAGCTCGCGGTCACGTGACCAGTGGTTCTCCTGTACCAAGCGTTTAAATGTTCGGTTAGTTTTTGCGATTTTAGCCAAATGCAGCAGTCGCAGAAAGCTGAAATTCGAGGGATGCATAGCGCAAGCTGTGCTTTATCGCCCACGTGCGAAAAGCTCTCGATCACGTGACCTGTCATTTTTTGCTTCCGCGGAAGCGGTCTCCCGGTTGCCAGACGAACCTCCAGAGCCGCCCAAAATTCATCCAGCCACGAAAGCTCGATTTAACCACTCACCCATGTTAAGCTCCCTCTGAACTCCTACGTCACAAAAGCTCGCGGTCACGTGACCAGTGGTTCTCCTGTACCAAGCGTTTAAATGTTCGGTTAGTTTTTGCGATTTTAGCCAAATGCAGCAGTCGCAGAAAGCTGAAATTCGAGGGATGCATAGCGCAAGCTGTGCTTTATCGCCCACGTGCGAAAAGCTCTCGATCACGTGACCTGTCATTTTTTGCTTCCGTAGAAGCGGTCTCCCGGTTGTCGAACGAATCTCCAGAGCCGCCCAAAATCCATGCCGTCGCGAAAGCTCGATTTAACCACGAACCCACGTTAAGCTCCCTCTGAACTCCAACGTCACAAAAGCTCGCGGTCACGTGACCAGTGGTTCTCCTGTAACAGGCGTTTACATATTCGGTTTGTTTTTCGCGATTTTACCTAAATCCAGGTGTCGTGAAAAGCTCAAATTCAACAGATGCATAGCGCAAGCTGTGCTTTATCGCCCACGTGCGAAAAGCTCGCGATCACGTGACCTGTCATTTTTTGCTTCCGCAGAAGCGGTCTCCCGGTTGCCAGACGAACCTCCAGAGCCGCCCAATATTCATCCAGCCACAAAAGCTCGATTTAACCACTCGCCCATGTTAAGCTCCCTCTGAACTCCTACGTCACAAAAGCTCGCGGTCACGTGACCAGTGGTTCTCCTGTACCAAGCGTTTAAATGTTCGGTTAGTTTTTGCGATTTTAGCCAAATGCAGCAGTCGCAGAAAGCTGAAATTCGAGGGATGCATAGCGCAAGCTGTGCTTTATCGCCCACGTGCGAAAAGCTCTCGATCACGTGACCTGTCATTTTTTGCTTCCGCGGAAGCGGTCTCCCGGTTGCCAGACGAACCTCCAGAGCCGCCCAAAATTCATCCAGCCACGAAAGCTCGATTTAACCACTCACCCATGTTAAGCTCCCTCTGAACTCCTACGTCACAAAAGCTCGCGGTCACGTGACCAGTGGTTCTCCTGTACCAAGCGTTTAAATGTTCGGTTAGTTTTTGCGATTTTAGCCAAATGCAGCAGTCGCAGAAAGCTGAAATTCGAGGGATGCATAGCGCAAGCTGTGCTTTATCGCCCACGTGCGAAAAGCTCTCGATCACGTGACCTGTCATTTTTTGCTTCCGCGGAAGCGGTCTCCCGGTTGCCAGACGAACCTCCAGAGCCGCCCAAAATTCATCCAGCCACGAAAGCTCGATTTAACCACTCACCCATGTTAAGCTCCCTCTGAACTCCTACGTCACAAAAGCTCGCGGTCACGTGACCAGTGGTTCTCCTGTACCAAGCGTTTAAATGTTCGGTTAGTTTTTGCGATTTTAGCCAAATGCAGCAGTCGCAGAAAGCTGAAATTCGAGGGATGCATAGCGCAAGCTGTGCTTTATCGCCCACGTGCGAAAAGCTCTCGATCACGTGACCTGTCATTTTTTGCTTCCGTAGAAGCGGTCTCCCGGTTGTCGAACGAATCTCCAGAGCCGCCCAAAATCCATGCCGTCGCGAAAGCTCGATTTAACCACGAACCCACGTTAAGCTCCCTCTGAACTCCAACGTCACAAAAGCTCGCGGTCACGTGACCAGTGGTTCTCCTGTAACTGGCGTTTACATATTCGGTTTGTTTTTCGCGATTTTACCTAAATCCAGGTGTCGTGAAAAGCTCAAATTCAACAGATGCATAGCGCAAGCTGTGCTTTATCGCCCACGTGCGAAAAGCTCGCGATCACGTGTCCTGCCATTTTTTGTTTCCGCAGGAGCGCTCTCCCGGTTGCCAAACGAACCTCCAGGACTGCCCAAAATTCATCCAGCCTCGGTAGCTCGATTTAACCACTCACCCACGTTAAGCTCCCTCTGAACTCCTACGTCACAAAAGCTCGCGGTCACGTGATCAGTGGTTCTCCTGTACCAGGCGTTTAAATGTTCGGCTCGTTTGTCGCTATTTTACCCAAATGCAGCTGTCGCAGAAAGCTCAAATTCGAGGGATGCATAGCGCAAGCTGTGCTTTATCGCCCACGTGCGAAAAGCTCTCGATCACGTGACATGTCATTTTTTGCTTCCGCAAAAGCGGTCTCCCGGTTGCCGAACGAATCTCCAGAGCCGCCCAAAATCCATGCCGTCGCGAAAGCCCGATTTAACCACGAACTCACGTTAAGCTCCCTTTGAGCTCCTACGTCACAAAAGCTCGCGGTCACGTGACCAGTGGTTCTCCTGTAACAGGCGTTTACATATTCGGTTTGTTTTTCGCGATTTTACCCAAATGCAGGTGTCGTAAGGAGCTCAAATTAAGCAGATGCATAGCGCAAGCTGTGCTTTATCGCCCACGTGCGAAAAGCTCGCGATCACGTGACCTGTCATTTTTTGCTTCCGCAGAAGCCGTCTCCCGGTTGCCGAACGAATTTCCAGAGCCGCCCAAAATCCATGCCGTCGCGAAAGCTCGATTTAACCACGAACCCACGTTAAGCTCCCTTTCAGCTCCTACGTCACCAAAGCTCGTGGTCACGTGACCAGTTGTTCTCCTGTACCAGGCGTTTAAATATTCGGTTTGTTTTTCGCGATTTTGCTTAAATGCAGGTGTCGTAGAAAGCTCAAATTCAACAAATGCATAGCGCAAGCTGTGCTTTAT
>NW_016917026.1:0-4111 GCF_001483705.2 Eufriesea mexicana
TTGAGTTACATTACGCTTGGGCATGTATGATTAGGTTACGTCTTGCTGGGATGCCTTCTGCTTATGTGATATGCACTGCTATTCGGTGGATTTCTGTCCTGTACTGTGCAGTAATATGTCCTGCTGGGCTTTGTCAATGCCAGCAATGGAGGTCTCGGCTCGTTAGGTTTAGTTACTCTACGTTTAATTATGTTGGCTTATGCATGGCTTGGTTAGGATGGCTTTGACTTTTGTGCTATATACTGCTATTCGGTGGAATACTGCGCTTTGTTGTGATCTAATATCGTCTGCTTGCAGATGTGGGGGCCAGAAGAATTGGCCGCGGCACGTTAGGCTGCGTTTGGTAGTGTATGGTCATGATAAGCTTTGCTATGTTGGGCGAGGGTGGCTTTGTCTTTTGTGCTATACACTGCTAATCGGTGGATTCCTACCCTCCATGTTGCTCTACTATACCCTGCTCGATACTCGGGAGGTCAGCAATGGTGGTGTCGGCGCGTTATGCTGTGCTATGTTCGTCTGGCTTTGTTTCGTTTTGTAAGGTTAGGATTGCGAAACTACGACTTCTGCGCTATACACTGCTATTCGGAGGATTTCCCTGCCCTATTGTGCTCTACCATTATCAGCTCGACTCTGGCTAATCCAGCAATAGTGATCGTGGCTCAATACGTTGGGTTGAGCTACATTTGGTCATGTTAAGTTTCTGTATGTTAGGATAGGGTGGCACTGACTTTTGTGCTAGACAGTACGTTGCGGTGCATTTCTGCGCTCTACATTACTCTACTATACTCTGCCCGTATATGGGAGGCCGGCAATAGTGGTCTCGGCACGTTAGACAGAGTTAGGCAAAGTTTGGTTTGGTTATGTTCGTCTGGGTAGGCCTAGGATTGCTTTGACTTGCGTGGTATACACTGGTGTTCTGTGTATTTACGCGCTATACTGTTTTCTAGAATGACCCGCCTCGCCTTGTCGATGCCAGCAGTGGCGGTCCCTGCACCTAAAGTGGAGATATATTGCGTATGCTTATGTTACGTTTGGTTAGGTTAGGATAGGATAATTTGGACTTTTGTCCTAAACACCGCCATTCGGTGGATTCCTGCGTTCTAGGTAGATCTAATATGCCCGGCTTGTCCCTGGGGATGCCAGCATTGCTAGTCTCGGAAGATTACATTCAGGTCGGCTACGTTCGGATAGGTTAGGTTATTGCTTCTGCCACTCCTGTGCTATACACTGCAATGCGGTTGATTACTGCGATCTTCTGTGTTCTGATA
Source organism: Eufriesea mexicana (assembly GCF_001483705.2). Classification (NCBI taxonomy): domain Eukaryota; kingdom Metazoa; phylum Arthropoda; class Insecta; order Hymenoptera; family Apidae; genus Eufriesea; species Eufriesea mexicana. Next base: position 1,269 of record NW_016917026.1, read on the forward strand.
TATTCTGCCTCGCTATGGGGAGGCAAGCATTAGTGGCATCGGCAGGTCTGTTTCAGTTATCCTACGTTCGGATATGTTACGTATGGTTAGGTTAGGGTAGGGTAGCTCAAACTTCTTAAGCAGCCGCCGTCGCGGGCCGCCGTCGCGGTTTGGGTACCCGTGGGGTCGAGTCTCACCTACGCGGAGGCCATCTCCGCTGCAAGGGGAAAGATAAATCTCGCCGACATCGGGATCGAGGAATTGCGGCCCCATCGGGCCGCTTCGGCGGTCTGCTGCTGGAGGTCGGCGGCCCCGAGGGCGCACAGCGAGCCGTCGCTCTCGCCGGGCGCATGAGAGAAGTCTTGGAGGGATCCGGCGCGCGTGTTACGGTTCCCACCAAAAAAGCGTAGATGAGGGTGACAGGGCTCGACGACTCTGTCACCCCCCGCGAGGTGGCCGCTGCCCTGGCTAGGGTCGGTGATTGCCCCGAGGCGGAAATAAGAACCGGAGTGATCCGGTCTTCCGCTTCAGGGCTGGGCTCTGTATGGTGTCAGTGTCCCCTCGCGGCAGCGAGAAAAGCCATCGATTGCGGGCGGATCCGCGTCGGCTGGACTTCGGCCCGCGACGTAGCGTTGGAGGCACAGCGCCTCCAGTGCCTCCGTTGCCTTGCGTTCGGTCACACAAGGAACGGATGCTCCAGCGCGGTGGACCGCAAAGACACCTGTTTCGTGTGTGGCGCGGCGGGACACCGTGCCGGTGGGTGCAGTGCGCCTGCACCCATGTGCCCGGTTTGCGCCGGGCTCGGCCGCCCCTCCAACCACCGGCGGGGCAGCAAGGCGTGCTGCCCGCGAAAGACAAACTGCGCGGCTCGCCAGGCGCCTACAGGCGCCGTGTCCGCCTCGGCGCCTGCGAGCGCCAATTCGAAAGCTGTGTCCGCGAATTCCGTCCCCGCGAACGCCACCGCGAAGGGCCCGCCGACCGGCGGAGCACCGGGCCCGCAGCCGGCCTAAAGGAAGGGGGGCCAGGAGGAGGCCTTGGGCACGGCCTAACATTCACGTCGTCCATGGTGCACCAGGCCAACCCGAACCACACGCGGGCGTCGCAGGACCTGCTACTGCATACGCTCGTTGAGCTTGGTGTTGGGCTGCCTGTTACCGCAGAGCCGTACCGTATCCTCGACCAAGACGGGTGGTTCGGGGATCGGGACGTCTCCGTGGCGAACATCGTCAGGGGACTACGGTGGACACCCGCACCAACGCTGCTTCACGGCGGTAAGGGATTCGTGGCGGTCTCCTGGAACGACGTAGTCATAGTGGGGTGCTTCGTCTCCCCCAGCCGCGGCCTCTCGTCGTGCGAGAGGTTCCTGGACGAGCTTGGATGTTTCCTTAGTGGACACATGGCTCATCCGGTTCTGGTCCTGGGGGACTTCAACGCCCACTCCGTAGCGTGGGGTTCCCCGCGAACAGACGCTCGGGGAGAGGCCCTGCAAGATTGTGCCGCAGGGTTGGATCTCCGGTTGTTCAATCGGGATTGCGTTAGCACGTGCGTTCGGTGGAACGGCACGTCCATCGTGGACTTGTCGTTTGCATCGCCGGCAGCTGTGCGGCGGGTCACCGGCTGGAGGGTGGCGGTGGAGGTGGAAACACTCAGCGCCCACCTCCACATCACCACGATGCTTGCCGTCACTCCCCGCACCGGTCTGGAACCACCCAGCGGGAAGCACACCATCGCGCCGCGATTGGCGCTCGGGCGCCTCGACCGCGACCTTTTCGCCGCGGCCGTCCAGGTCGTCGCCTGGGCGGATGGGGCTGTCGGGCGCGAAAACGACGAAGCGGGCTTAGGGGCGGAGAGGCTTAGGGCGCACATGGCGCGCGCGTGCGACATCGCCATGCCGCGCGTGATGGAGCCACCTTCGCGGGGTGAAGTGCTCTGGGGGTCGGCTGAAATCGCGCAGCTCCGGGAGCTCTGCGTGCTCGCCCGGCGCCAGTATACTTGGGCGCGTCGTCGACGACGCGCGGTGTCCGCCGAGGAAATCGCGCGCCTGTATCGCGGGTACCGGTCCGCGGTGGGCGATCTCCGGATGGAGATTCGCAGAGCCAAATCTCGGCAATGGGACGAACTCCTCTCGACGCTCGAAAGCGATCCGTGGGGACGCCCCTATAAATTAGTATTGGGGAAGTTAAGGGCATGGGCGCCCCCCGTGACCGAGCGTATGGACCCCGAGCTCCTGCGGCGGGTGATCGACGCCCTCTTCCCTGTGGTGGCGGCGGATCGGGTGCATCCCGCTGCAGTGCGGTCAGAACTGGTCGGGTGTTCCGACGAGCTGGGGGTCTCGTGCGAGGAGTTGCGCCGTGCGGTAGTTAGGATGGGGGCGAGGAGCACCGCCCCCGGACCGGACTGCATCCCAGGCCGAGCCTTTGCACTGGCTCTGAAAGCGTGGGGTGACCCTGTGCGACGGCTGTTCGACAGCTGCCTCAGGACCGGTCGCTTCCCGGCATGTTGGAAGAGAGCGAGGGTCGTGCTGATCCCGAAACCAGGGAAGCCCCCGAACTCTCCGAAGGCATATCGGCCGATATGCCTGCTCGACGAGGCGGGCAAGCTCTTCGAGCATTCTAGCTGCCCGCCTCCGAGAGCATTTAACGAACGTGCGTCCCGATCTCAGCGTCAGCCATTTCGGATTCCGGCATGGTCGGTCGACGATCCACACGATCAAGCGCGTGCGTACCCTGCCGGAGGCTGCCGTGGAACGTGGCGGAGTGGTGCTGGCGGTCGGTGTGGATATCGTCAACGCCTTCAACACTCTGCCCTGTGCCGCCATCCGGTGTGCCCCGTTGTACCACAGGGTTCCCCAATACATGATGGCG
>NW_016917026.1:5636-11268 GCF_001483705.2 Eufriesea mexicana
CACTATTGTGCTGCGCACTGAGATCATAAGATTTCTGCGCTCCCCTCGCCATTAGTGTGCTCTACTTGACTATGTGTAGGGTAGCAATACTGTCATCGGCACGTTAGGTTGGGCTAGGTTATGATTAGTTGTGTTACGATTGGTCAGGTTAGAATAGGATAGCTTTGGTGCTGGCGCTGTACACTGCTATTCGGTCGATATGTGCGATCTGCATTGCTCTGCTAGAATCTGCTTGTCTATGGGAAGGCATGAAGTAGTTTCTGTGGCATATTTCTTCGAGATAGGTTACGTTTGGCTAGGTCAGGGCAGGCTAAGTATGGTTAGTATGGCTTCGACGTCTGTCCTATACACTGCTATTCGGTGGACATCAGCGTTCCACTGTGCTCTAGTATATTATGCTTGACTATGGGGTGGCCTGAAGTGGCGCTCTCGGCTCGAGAGGCTGAGTTAGGTTGCGTTTGGTTGTGTTACGTATGGTTAGGTTAGGATAGGGTAGCCTAGGCTTTTGTGCCATTCAGTCGACTTCGGTCGATTTCAGAGTCCTACATTGCTTTGTAACACTACTTCGCTCTCTTGAGGCCAGCAACTTGTCGCGGCACCACAGGTTTTGTCGCGTGAAGTTCGGTTGTGTTACGTTCGGTCAGGTTAGAAGAGGTTAGCTTCGACTTTTGTGCACTACGCTGTTATTGCGTGGATTTCTGCACTCTACTGTGCTCTAATATGCTTCGCTTTGCTCTGGGGAAGCCGGCAATAATCGTCTCGGCGCGTTAGGTTGAGTTAGGCTATATTTTGTTAAGATAGGTTAGGTTAGGTTAGGTTAGCTTTGACTTTTGCGCTGTACCCTGATATTCAGTCGATATCTGCGCTCTGCATGGCTCTACTGTAATATGTTCGACCCTGGGGATGCCGGAAATAGTGGTCGCGGTGCGACAATGTGAGTAGCTTCGTTTGCTATGATACGCTTGGTTACGTTATGAGAGGGTAGCACCGACCTTTGTGGTATACACCGCTATTCGTTGGATTCCTACGATCCACGTTGTTTTACTGCACTGTGCTCGAATCTCGGAAAGCCAGCAGCAGTGTTCGCGGCACGTTAGTTTGGGTTAGCTTACGCTTGGAAAGGTTAGGTTAGGATAAGTCTGGTAAGTATAGCTTTGACTTTCGTGCTTTACACACTTGTTCGGTTGATCCCTGCCATCTACTGTGCTCAACTCTAACATGTTGCGCCCTGGGGAGCCAGCGATAGTGGTCGCGGCACTTTATGGTGATCTTCGCCACGTTAGGTTAGGTTAAGTAAGTTTGGTTAGGTTTCGATATCTTTGACACTGCTGCTGTACCCTGCGACCCTATAGGTTTCTGCGCTCTACTCTCCTCTAATATGTGCTACTTGGCCTTGGGGAGGACAGCAATAATGGATTCGGGATATTATCCTTTGTCAGGTCACGTTTGGTAATGACGCGATTGTTTACGTTATCAAAGGATAGCTCCAACTTTTGTGCTATACACTAGTATTCGGTGCATTCCTGAGTTCCACTGTTCTCTGATGTTTTCTGCTTGTCTCTGGGAGGCCGGCAACGTTGGTCGTGGCACGTTTGTTTGATTCAAATATTCGACTTTAGTGCTTTACACTGCAATGCGGCGGATTTCGGGATCCTACTGTGCTCTAGTATACTCAGCTTGTCCCTGTGGAGGCCATCAGTAGTGGTCTCGTCAATGTGGGTTGAGATTTGTTCACGTCTGGATATGTTAAGTTCTGGTAGGTTAGGAGAGGCTACTTTGACTTTTGTGCTATTCACTGCTATTCGGTGGATTTCTGCGCACTAATGGTCTCTAATATGCTATGCCTGGATCTGGGAAGCCAGCAATAATGGTCTCGCCACGTTATGTTCGGTTACACTACGTTTGGGTGTGTTGGGTACGCCAAGATTTGGATAGTTTCGTCTAGGACAGCTTTGACATTTGTGATATACACTGCTATTCGGTGGATTTCGGCGGTCTGTTGTGATCTAATATCCTCTGCCTTGCTCCGGGGACGCCAGAAATGGTAGCCGTGGCGCACTAGGCTTGGATATTCTACTCTTGGTTAGGTCGGTTTATGTCGGGCTAGGTTAGGATGTCTTTGACTTATGTTCTGGTCTCTATTATTCGATGGATTTCTGCGCTCTTCTCTTCTCTAGTAAGTTCTGCTCGACGATGGGGTGGGCAGCAATAATGTTCGAGGCACGTCAGGTTCAGTTAGTTTACGTTCTGTTAGGGCAGGTTAGGCTATGTCTGATTTGGATAGCTATGACTTTCGCGCTAGACATAGTTCTTCGGTGGATCCCTGCCTTCTACTGTGCTCGGCTATAGTATGCTGGGCCCCGTAGAGGCAAGCAACCCTGGTCGCTGCAAGTTATGTTGTGTTCGGCCACATTACGTTAGGTTACGTTTGCTTGCAATAGGTCTCAATATCTTTGAGGTTTCTGCTGCACACCGCGTTTCCATGGATTTCTACGTTCCACTCTCCCCCAGTACGTTCTGCATGACTCTGGGGAGGCCAGCAATAGAGGCCGCGGGTGGTTAGGTTGACTCAGGTTACGTTTGGTTAGTTCAGGTTACGTTGCGTAAGGTTGGTATAGCTTTGAATTTTGTGCTGCACAATGTTTTTCATTGGACCGCATCGCCCTACGGTGCGATATCAGTCTCTGCATGTGTCCGAGGACGCCAGGAACAGTGGTCGTGGCAATTAGGGTTGAGCAACATTACGTTTAATTTGTCTAAGTTTGGTCACTTTTGGTTGGCATGTCTTTGGCTTTTGTGCTACGCACTGCTATTCTATGGACTTCTGCGCACTGCCGCGCGCTATCACACTCTGCTTGTTCCCTTGAACGCCAGGAATAGCGGTCGCGGCACGTTAGGTTGCGTTCTGTTACGTTTGTTCGCGTTAGGTACTTTTGGGTTAGGTTGGGACAGCTTTGTGTTTTGTGTTCAACACAACTGTCATGTCGACACCTGGACTCTACTGTGCTCTGCCGCATTCTGCCAGGCTCTGGTTACGCCATCAATGGTGGTCGCGTCACGTTATGTTGTGTCAGGCTACGTTTGGTTCCGTTACGATTGGTTAGGTTAGGGGTACTAGCTTTGGCCTTTGTGCTGCACACTGCTGTTCGGCGGACTTCCGCGCCGTACTGTGCTCTAATATGCTCTGCTCGCTCCTGAGGAGGGCAGCAATGATGGTCTCGATGCCATTGATTTATTTATGCTACGTTTATTTAGGCTACGTTAGTTTGGGTGAGGCAAAGTGCTATCGGTACATTCCAATGAGGTAGGCTACGTTCGGTTATGTTACGTTTTCCTATGATAAGAGATGGTACCTTCGACTTTTGTGGTATACACTGCTATTCGGTGGACCTCTGCGATCTACTGTGATTTACTATATTTTGGTTGGCTCTGTAGGTCCCAGTAGCAGTGTCCGTGGCTCGTTACGTTGGGTTATGCTACGTTAGGTTAGTTCTTGTTTGGCCAGTTTAGGGTAGGATGTCCGAAACTTTTGTGCTATGCGCTGCTATGCGGTGGATTTCTGCGCTCTACATTGCTCTAACATACTCTGCTCGTAACTGGGGGGCGAGCAATAGTGGTCGTGGCAAGCTATCTTCAATTAGGTTAGTTTTTGTTAGGTTAGGTTAGGCTAAGTATAAATAGGGTAGCTTTGACTTTCGTGCTATACACTGTTATACGGTGTACTTCCATGATCTGCTCTGCTCTACTATGTTCTGCTTGGCCCGGCGCACGCCAGCTATTGTGGTCGCCGCACGTTATCTTGAGATGGGCTATGTTTGACTAGATTATGCTGGAACACGTTTGGGTAGGATAGCTTTGACTTTCGTGGCTTACACTGTTATTCTATGAACTTCAGTGATCTACTGTACTCCACTCCATTCTGCTTGGCCCTATGGAGTCCAGAGGCAATGGCCGGGCACGTAATGCTGAGTTATGCCACGTTCGGTTAGGTTTTGACAACATGGGTCTATTTCCGATAGCTACGACTTTCGCCCTTTATACTACGGTTCTTTGGATTTCTACGCTCTACTCTCCTCTAATACGTTCTGCTCGAATCTGGCGGGGCCAGCAAGAGTGGATGCTGTGCGATAGGTGTGTATATGTTACGTTTGGTTATGTCAAGGTTGTATTTATTAAGATACGCTTGCTTTGACCATTGTGCTATGCACCGCTATTCGGTGGATTCCTGCACTCTAGTGTGCTCTAATATGACCTGCTTGGATCTGTGTTGGCCAGCAATACTGTTGAGTTGGACTACGTTCGGTTAGGTTATGTTAACATGGGGCAGGCACGGATATCTATGACTTTTGTGCTATTCACAGCTATATGCGCATTTCTGCGCTCTTTTGTGCTCTGTATATCTTGCTTGGCTGTGGCAGTGCCAGCAAAAGTGGCCACGACACGTTAGGATGGGTCTAGGTACGTTTGCTTATGTTAAGCTTGGTCAGGTTAGGAGATAATGGCTTAGAATTTTGTGCCATACGCTGCTAGTCGGTGGGTTTCTGTACTCTACGGTCGCGTAACATTTTCTGCTTTGCCTTGGGGTGGCCAGCAATATCAATTCCGGCTCGTTAGTTTGTGTTAGGTTACGTTTCGTTGGGTTAGGTGCGGAAGGCTTGGTTAGGACTTCATCGACTTTTACCGATACACTGCTATTCGGAGGATTCCCGCTCTTTACATTGCACTACTGTACTCTGTTCGACTCTGTCAAGGCGAGCAAAAGACGAGGTGGCACGTTAGTTTGAGTTAGGTTATGTTTGGTTAGGTTAGGTTAGGTTAAGTTTGGGCAAGATGACTTTGACTTTCGTGTTCTACACTGCATTTCTGTGAATTTCCGTGCTCTACATTGCTCTACTATATTCAGCACGACTCTGTGGAGTCGGGCATTTATGGTCGTGGCAAGTTAGCTTGAGCTAGGTTATGTTTGGTTCTGTCAGGTTATGTGTAGTTTGGTTCGGATAGCTATGACTTTGGTGCTATACACTGTTATTCGGAGGATTTCTGTGATCTACTGTGCTCTATTATATTATGCTTGGCTCTGCGGAGGCCATGAGCATTAGTAGCGGCACGTTATTTTGTGCATTGCTACTTCTTTTAGATTAGGATAGTTCAGGTTTGGTTTGGACTCTTGCGCTATACACTGCTATTCGGTGGATTTCAGCGCCCTACATGGTTCTCTCGGACTCTGCTCAGCTCTGTGTAGGAAGCAATAGCGGCCGTGGCACGTTATGATGAGTTAGATTACGTTTGGTAAGGTTAGGTTTGGCTCAGTTTAGGAATCAGAGCTTTGACTTTCGTGCTGTACACTGCTATTCGGCGTTTTTCTGCTCTCTAATGTGCTGTAATATGCTCTGCTTGGCTCTGGTGAAGTCAGAAACGTCTGTCTCGACAGGATATTTTGAGTTACACTACGTTTGGGTAGGTTCGGCTAGGACATGTTTGGTCGGTGTATGTTTGACTTTTGCACTGCACAGAGAAATGCGGTCGACTTCTGCGCTCTGTTGCGCCCTAGCATGTTCTGCTTGGCACTGGGGGGGGGCAGTAGTAGTAGTCTCGGCAAGTTACGATGAGTCAGGTTACGAACGGTTAGGTT
>NW_016917027.1:0-5365 GCF_001483705.2 Eufriesea mexicana
ATATAAGTCGAAAATGTCAATAAAATAGAGTTTTCCAGCCATATCCTGTAGCAATGCAATGGCTACAGCAAGTCAATAGAATATTTCATCCTTATTTATGCATGAAAGTTAGCTCACCGCGATATTAGTAGAAAATGTCAATAAAATAGAGTTTTCCAGCCATATCCTGTAGCAATGGAATGGCTACAGTACGTCAATACAATCATTCATTCTTATTTATGCACGAAAGGTATCTCACCATGATATTAGTACAAAATGTCAATGAAATTGTATATTCCGGCCTGGTTCTATAGCTCTGCAATGGCTATAGCACGCCAATAAAATCTTCCATCCTTATTTATGCAAGAAAGTTTGCCCACCACGATATAAGTCGAAAATGTCAATAAAATAGAGTTTTCCAGCCATATCCTGTAGCAATGGAATGGCTACAGTACGTCAATACAATCATTCATTCTTATTTATGCACGAAAGGTATCTCACCATGATATTAGTACAAAATGTCAATGAAATTGTATATTCCGGCCTGGTTCTATAGCTCTGCAATGGCTATAGCACGCCAATAAAATCTTCCATCCTTATTTATGCAAGAAAGTTTGCCCACCACGATATAAGTCGAAAATGTCAATAAAATAGAGTTTTCCAGCCATATCCTGTAGCAATGGAATGGCTACAGTACGTCAATACAATCATTCATTCTTATTTATGCACGAAAGGTATCTCACCATGATATTAGTACAAAATGTCAATGAAATTGTATATTCCGGCCTGGTTCTATAGCTCTGCAATGGCTATAGCACGCCAATAAAATCTTCCATCCTTATTTATGCAAGAAAGTTTGCCCACCACGATATAAGTCGAAAATGTCAATAAAATAGAGTTTTCCAGCCATATCCTGTAGCAATGGAATGGCTACAGTACGTCAATACAATCATTCATTCTTATTTATGCACGAAAGGTATCTCACCATGATATTAGTACAAAATGTCAATGAAATTGTATATTCCGGCCTGGTTCTATAGCTCTGCAATGGCTATAGCACGCCAATAAAATCTTCCATCCTTATTTATGCAAGAAAGTTTGCCCACCACGATATAAGTCGAAAATGTCAATAAAATAGAGTTTTCCAGCCATATCCTGTAGCAATGGAATGGCTACAGTACGTCAATACAATCATTCATTCTTATTTATGCACGAAAGGTATCTCACCATGATATTAGTACAAAATGTCAATGAAATTGTATATTCCGGCCTGGTTCTATAGCTCTGCAATGGCTATAGCACGCCAATAAAATCTTCCATCCTTATTTATGCAAGAAAGTTTGCCCACCACGATATAAGTCGAAAATGTCAATAAAATAGAGTTTTCCAGCCATATCCTGTAGCAATGGAATGGCTACAGTACGTCAATACAATCATTCATTCTTATTTATGCACGAAAGGTATCTCACCATGATATTAGTACAAAATGTCAATGAAATTGTATATTCCGGCCTGGTTCTATAGCTCTGCAATGGCTATAGCACGCCAATAAAATCTTCCATCCTTATTTATGCAAGAAAGTTTGCCCACCACGATATAAGTCGAAAATGTCAATAAAATAGAGTTTTCCAGCCATATCCTGTAGCAATGGAATGGCTACAGTACGTCAATACAATCATTCATTCTTATTTATGCACGAAAGGTATCTCACCATGATATTAGTACAAAATGTCAATGAAATTGTATATTCCGGCCTGGTTCTATAGCTCTGCAATGGCTATAGCACGCCAATAAAATCTTCCATCCTTATTTATGCAAGAAAGTTTGCCCACCACGATATAAGTCGAAAATGTCAATAAAATAGAGTTTTCCAGCCATATCCTGTAGCAATGGAATGGCTACAGTACGTCAATACAATCATTCATTCTTATTTATGCACGAAAGGTATCTCACCATGATATTAGTACAAAATGTCAATGAAATTGTATATTCCGGCCTGGTTCTATAGCTCTGCAATGGCTATAGCACGCCAATAAAATCTTCCATCCTTATTTATGCAAGAAAGTTTGCCCACCACGATATAAGTCGAAAATGTCAATAAAATAGAGTTTTCCAGCCATATCCTGTAGCAATGGAATGGCTACAGTACGTCAATACAATCATTCATTCTTATTTATGCACGAAAGGTATCTCACCATGATATTAGTACAAAATGTCAATGAAATTGTATATTCCGGCCTGGTTCTATAGCTCTGCAATGGCTATAGCACGCCAATAAAATCTTCCATCCTTATTTATGCAAGAAAGTTTGCCCACCACGATATAAGTCGAAAATGTCAATAAAATAGAGTTTTCCAGCCATATCCTGTAGCAATGGAATGGCTACAGTACGTCAATACAATCATTCATTCTTATTTATGCACGAAAGGTATCTCACCATGATATTAGTACAAAATGTCAATGAAATTGTATATTCCGGCCTGGTTCTATAGCTCTGCAATGGCTATAGCACGCCAATAAAATCTTCCATCCTTATTTATGCAAGAAAGTTTGCCCACCACGATATAAGTCGAAAATGTCAATAAAATAGAGTTTTCCAGCCATATCCTGTAGCAATGGAATGGCTACAGTACGTCAATACAATCATTCATTCTTATTTATGCACGAAAGGTATCTCACCATGATATTAGTACAAAATGTCAATGAAATTGTATATTCCGGCCTGGTTCTATAGCTCTGCAATGGCTATAGCACGCCAATAAAATCTTCCATCCTTATTTATGCAAGAAAGTTTGCCCACCACGATATAAGTCGAAAATGTCAATAAAATAGAGTTTTCCAGCCATATCCTGTAGCAATGGAATGGCTACAGTACGTCAATACAATCATTCATTCTTATTTATGCACGAAAGGTATCTCACCATGATATTAGTACAAAATGTCAATGAAATTGTATATTCCGGCCTGGTTCTATAGCTCTGCAATGGCTATAGCACGCCAATAAAATCTTCCATCCTTATTTATGCAAGAAAGTTTGCCCACCACGATATAAGTCGAAAATGTCAATAAAATAGAGTTTTCCAGCCATATCCTGTAGCAATGGAATGGCTACAGTACGTCAATACAATCATTCATTCTTATTTATGCACGAAAGGTATCTCACCATGATATTAGTACAAAATGTCAATGAAATTGTATATTCCGGCCTGGTTCTATAGCTCTGCAATGGCTATAGCACGCCAATAAAATCTTCCATCCTTATTTATGCAAGAAAGTTTGCCCACCACGATATAAGTCGAAAATGTCAATAAAATAGAGTTTTCCAGCCATATCCTGTAGCAATGGAATGGCTACAGTACGTCAATACAATCATTCATTCTTATTTATGCACGAAAGGTATCTCACCATGATATTAGTACAAAATGTCAATGAAATTGTATATTCCGGCCTGGTTCTATAGCTCTGCAATGGCTATAGCACGCCAATAAAATCTTCCATCCTTATTTATGCAAGAAAGTTTGCCCACCACGATATAAGTCGAAAATGTCAATAAAATAGAGTTTTCCAGCCATATCCTGTAGCAATGGAATGGCTACAGTACGTCAATACAATCATTCATTCTTATTTATGCACGAAAGGTATCTCACCATGATATTAGTACAAAATGTCAATGAAATTGTATATTCCGGCCTGGTTCTATAGCTCTGCAATGGCTATAGCACGCCAATAAAATCTTCCATCCTTATTTATGCAAGAAAGTTTGCCCACCACGATATAAGTCGAAAATGTCAATAAAATAGAGTTTTCCAGCCATATCCTGTAGCAATGGAATGGCTACAGTACGTCAATACAATCATTCATTCTTATTTATGCACGAAAGGTATCTCACCATGATATTAGTACAAAATGTCAATGAAATTGTATATTCCGGCCTGGTTCTATAGCTCTGCAATGGCTATAGCACGCCAATAAAATCTTCCATCCTTATTTATGCAAGAAAGTTTGCCCACCACGATATAAGTCGAAAATGTCAATAAAATTGAATTTTCCAGCCATATCCTGTAGCAATGGAATGGCTACAGTACGTCAATACAATCATTCATTCTTATTTATGCACGAAAGTTAGCTCACCATGATATTAGTAGAAAATGTCAATGAAATTGAATATTCCAGCAGGATTCTCTAGCTCTGCAATGGCTATAGCACGCCAATAAAATCTTCCCTCCTTATTTATGCAAGAAAATTAGCTCGCCACGATATTTGTCGAAGATGTCAATAAAATTGAATTTTCCACACAGATTCTATAGCATTGCAATGGCTACAACACGCCAAAAGCAACGCCAAAAGCATCCTTCCTCTTTATCTGGGAAAGAAAGTTAGCTCACCACTATATAAGTCAAGAATATCATTAAAATTGAATTTGCCGGCCTGATTCTGTAACGTTGCTATAGCAATAGCACACCAATAGAGTCTTCCCTCCTAAATATGGAAGAACGTTGGCTCACCACGATATTACCGAAAATGTCAATAGAATTGAATTTTCCGGCCAGGCCCTATAGCAGTGCAATCGATATAGCACGCCAATATGATCCTTCCTGCTTATTTATGCAAGAAAATTAGCTCACCACGATATAAGTCGAAAGTGTCAATAAAATTGAATTTTCCAGTCGGATTCTATCGCTCTGCAATGGCTATAGCACGCCAATATGATCCTTCCTGCTTATTTATGCAAGAAAATTAGCTCACCACGATATAAGTCGAAAGTGTCAATAAAATTGAATTCTCCAGCCAGATTTTATAGTATTTCAAAGGCTGTAGCATGCCGATTGAATCGTTACTCCTAAATATGGAAGAAAGTTAGCTCACCACGTTATTATTCGAAAATGTCAGTAAAATTGAATTTTCCAGCGAGATCTTATAGCAACGCAATGGCTACAGCGCGTCAATAGAAAGTTTCCTCCTTATTTATGCACGAAAGCTTGCTCACCACGATATTAGTCGAAAATGTCAATAAAATTGAATTTTCCTACCGATTCTATGGCTCTGCATTCGCTATAGCACGCCAATAGAATCTTTCCTCCTTATTTGTGCAAGAGAGTTAGCTCACCACGATACCAGTCGAAAATGACAATATAATTGAATTTTCCATCCAAATTCTATAGCATTTCAATGGCTATAGCACGCCGATAGAATCTTTTCTCCTTATTTATGCAAGAAAGCTTGCTCACCACGATATTGGTCGAAAATGTCAATAATATTGAATTTTCCATGTAGATTCTAGAGCATTGCCATGGCTATGGTACGCCAATAGAATCATTCCTCATCATTTATGCAAAAAAGTGTGCTCACCACTATATTAGTCCAAAATGTCTGTAAAATTGAATTT
>NW_016917028.1:0-600 GCF_001483705.2 Eufriesea mexicana
GACTGGCAAAGCTATGTTTGCATAGGTTTGGCTAGGGCAGAGTTGACTTTTGTGCATTACCCCTCATTTCGGTGGACTTATGCGCTGTACATTGCTCAACTATGCTCTGCTTGACTCTGGGGAGGCTGGTAAAAGTGGTATCGGCACGCTACGTTGAGTCGGGCTGCGTTTGCTTAGGTTTGGTTGAGGCAGGTTATGTTATGATACCTTTGGCCCTTGTGCGTTACACAGCAATGCGGCGGACTTCTGCACTCCACTGTGCTCTGACATATTCTGAATTTCTCTGCGGATGTAAGCAATAGTGACCTAGTCTCGTTAGGCTGAGAAAGGTTGCGTTCGGTTATTTTATGCTTGTCTAAGTTAGGCTACGGTAACTTCGTCTTTAGCACTGTAAGCTGCCATTTGCTGGATTTCTGTTCGCTACTGTGGTCTAATTTGCTCCGCTACGGGATACCATAAATTGAAGCCTCGGCGCGTTAGGTTAAGCTAGGTGGCGTTTAGTTAGTTTCGATTTGTTTGGGTTAAGTTTGGATTTCTATGACTTCTGTACTGTACACTGTAATGCGGTGGACTTCTGCGCTCTACTGCACTCTAGTATGA
>NW_016917029.1:0-461 GCF_001483705.2 Eufriesea mexicana
AATTTTCCAGCCAGATTCTACGACATTGCAATCTCAATAACACTCCAAAAGGATCTTTCCTCCATACTTATGCAAGGAAGCTATCTCACCACGATAGTAGTCGAAAAGGACAATAAAATTGAATTTTCCAGGACGATTCTACAGCATTGCACTGCCTATAGCACGCCAATAGAATCTATCCTACTTATATATGCGAGAATGTCATGTCACCACGAGATTAGCCGAAAATGTCAATAGAAATGAATTTTCCAACCACACTCTATATCATTGCAACGTCTACAGCACGCTAATAGTATCTACCCCGCTTATTTACGCAAGAAAGATAACTCACCACGATAATAGACGAAAATGTCAATAAAATCGATTTTTCCAGCCAGATTCTGCAGCATTACAATGGGTATAGCACGCCAATAGTTTCTTTCCACCTTGTATATGCAAGAAAGTTAGCTTTCCACGATATT
>NW_016917030.1:0-209 GCF_001483705.2 Eufriesea mexicana
GGATGGATGAAAGGATTGGTGGATGGTTGTATGGGTGGATAGATGTATGGTTCGGTGGACGTATGGATGGGTGGTTGGATGGATGGATGGATGTATGGTTCGATGGAAGTATGGATGGGTGGCAGTATGGATGGGTGGATGTATTAATGGATGGATGTATGGAAAGATGGACGTATGGAAGGATGTATGTATGGATGAATGGTTGTGTG
>NW_016917031.1:0-12868 GCF_001483705.2 Eufriesea mexicana
AACAGTGATAAAGTATGTGAGTATTGTATTGTATATATAATAGTTTTTTTAAAATAATATATTACAAATTAAAAATATGAAAAATTTGAAGGACAAATAATATTTTATTGAAAGCAATATCTGCAATGTTAAACATTGGTGTTTATGAAAACAGGTTGGATGAATTCCCTTTTAATATTATACACAAATTAAACGCGATCCTTTTCTTTTATTTTCAGTGCTACACATTATGCAATTCCGTAAATTACGTTGTGACAAGTTTACTAAACCAAACGTATTAGATTGGCAAATAAGTGATTGCGGATTTTAAATAAGAAGGAAGATACAACATTTTTTAGTGAATCTCGGATATTGGTGTCGTCTGGGCTGGTTCATCTTGCATCACCCACGATGCAAGATCCCATCTTTATCTATTAACGTTGTTATAAACTATCCACTTTTCGTCTCCAGTTATCAGTCGTTTCAGAAATCGATCAATTTCGTTGCGTTTGAGAAACGAATCGCAGATGCTAATGCATTGCGTCAAATGAATTTTTATAAGCGGATCGAGTTTCTTGACATAGCCAAGCTGTTTAAATTTTTTTTTAATGCGTGTATGCGATACATTGAGCTTCTCTGCAATCTCTCCTGTTGTGCTATGACGATCTGAATCGAAAATGGCCTTGATATGGGTCTCATCAACTTCAAGTGGACGGCCCGATTGTTGCGCACTTTTCAGTGTAAAATCACCAGGATGAAATTTGGCAAATCAATTTTGACACTGTCTTTCTTTTAAGGCTTCATTCCCATATACGGCACATAACTTCTTGCGTGCTTGCGAAGCGTTCTCGCCTTTTCGGAAATAAAACAATGAAATATGTCCGAAATGCGCGTCATGTTCATCCATATTTAAATTGGGATAAAAACGAAACTAAATAACGAATCGATATAATTTTTCAACTAAATTAAAGAAGGAAGTCCAAACAACAAGAAAACAATATAAGTTAAGTGCCTCGAACTCGTTGACAAAACAAAAGAATGTGCAAAAGCCATCTATTGGCAAAATCCGCAATCACTTAGTTGCCAACCTAATATTTTCGTTTAAACAAAGACGGTGAAATGAGCGCTATAGAGCTTCTCGGCTTTTATTGACATAAAATCAAATATGTGCCATCGCGCTCCTCGGCTTTTTCAACCCCGAAAAACGGATAAACAGCGGCTTTGAGCTCAGCTCATCAGGGTGATATCTGGGGTGCGTACGGAAGGACAAATGATCGCGCGTAGGAATCGTATGAACGGGATATTTATGACTGTAACGAGTGCGAGCAATGAGCGAAAGTTTATAGAAAGTTGAACTGAGAGTGTAGTGAGTGCGTGGAGTGTGTGCGATCATAACGGAGTTTCAAAGAGTTATAATTATAATTGTAAGAAAAACGAAGTTGTATATTAGACTAAATAAGTCTGTTTTTGTTACCAAAAGATGTCGTTGTTTACCGAACCGGCAGATCTTTATCTAGAAAGAGATTATCTGAGAATAATCCTACAATTATTTGATCGCATAATCACAGTAAATGCCGAAAATGTTGTTCAGAGTTCAATATTTAAAGTACCTCTCGCTTTCACTTTGCCTTCCTGTAGCTGTAAATAGCACGTATCAGTTTCTTCGTGTAATGGAACTTACTTGAACAGAGCACAGGAAGGCAATGGTAGGAATGGCAGAATGGAGAATTTTAAACATTAGTTTCGGAATAATATTTGAAAAAGAGTTGTAGGATTATTGCTAGATTAATGCTATGTAAACAGAGATCTGCGCGTCTAATAAACAACGACTCCATTTTAACAACAAATCACATTTATTTAAACTACAATATTACACTACCTCTTGAACACACGATTCTCTACTCACTACGTCTCGATCCTTTCGTACACTATACAATCTTATTATTCCTCGCTTTTCGAGAAGCGGCTCAAGCGTTCCCATGCACTCACGTAGAAGACCACACACCCATTCGCCCCGCTATCGCTCCTGATACTATTTTCTTTGTTAGTGTCCTTCACTAGCATCCAATGAAAAAGATGTAAATAGTAAGGAAAAGTGTAATTACTATAACTCTGATATTATATATGAATTATGAATAGGAAATCTCGGAATCATTCAACTTGGAAATCTGCAAACCCAAACTTCCACGATCCCGATTGTTACTTTTAGTTCATCTCATAGTACATCTTGAAACTCACGTCTAGATATTTTACTTTGCATTCCACGGCCATAGGTAAACTTGGAAGATGATTGCGAAAATATTAGATGAAGATGCAGAAAGCACTTCTATCTCGAAGCAATCTAAATTGAAGCAAATTTTTCGTCAGCATATTTTTGAACCTCTCTACTCGTCTTCATAATTATGCTTGAAAGTCTACCACGTTCGAGAAACATCTAAACGTTTTCAAATTTAATTTACGAGTCAATTTCGTCGACGACTGGCTTGTTGCTTACAACGCGCTTGCGTGTATCGATTTTCTATTAAAGACTTGATTTAATAAATTTAGCCCCGAGTTTCCCCCTATCTGTTTCCCCCTCTAATTTCTCAATCTATTTCTCTTAACGCTGTATTCGCTTTAATGAACATACTGTGCTTTGCTCCTGATACAAGCAATTATAGGAAATCTCTTTTGCGGTTAAAATTTTAGAAAAGAAGATTTCGAAGATAACAATTCCCTTGGCTAAAATTTATCTCGTCTCATTTCTATTGCAAAAACAAAATTTCACCACACAATTAACATAAAAGCGTTTATTTTAACATTTAACCGTGTTTGAAATACAAGATTAAATTTTAATTTAAAAAATTATATGCTTTGTCAATATTGATATATAAATATATGGGACACAAGTATATAATACAACAGCAAGTATCGTAATACAATATATGAAAACGTTCAACAGGTAGTATAATATTTAATATAGTGACAAAATAAAGGGATAGAAACTTTCGCGAAATAAGAAAACTAGAGATACACTAAGATTTTACGAATAGATCCAAAAGATGTTCAGTGCGTGATAAGGAGAAACTTCTTCAAAGTGCAATGAATACTATATCTCGAAGTTTAACCCATTTGCATCCAAACGCGGAATATGCCGCGAGCTACGACAATCGACTATCACCGAGCGCGGAATAATCCGCGAGCTGATTTTTTCCATTACCAATTGCTGAATATTTTTCATATGCCACAGATCACGTTTGATCCCTTTTGTGAGCATCTCATCTACATCGGTTCATTATATTCTTAACAAGTTATACTTTTGTCGTGGAAACCCTTTTAACTGCTATTATGAATAGGTGCTGATACGCGCGCGGTGATACTGGCTTGTCGTCGGTTGAACGTCGCTACTGCGTGAACACGGCACCTTAAGTAGAGCCATGATGTAAATAGGTTAAAGAGGATATATGACAAAGCAGTAGCGAATACGTAAAGAGTTTATTTTTAGTGTATTATATTTCACGTCCTATTACGAAATAGCAAAAATTCCTTTTGTACATACACAAAATATTTTCTGCTCATATTCTTTCGTTGTAACGAAATCCTGTGAAAATAATGCGATTTAAGAGATATTTGAGTATATTAAAATTATTCGTGTTTGATTGAACATTTTCTCTTATTAAAATGGAAAAATCATAAAATGATTAGGATTATTTATAAGATGATAAGGATTATGCCTGGATTGCGGATAAAATACAGCAATCTCCTTCTTATCACAGAAATTTTCGTGGAAAATTTGAAACCATGGCACATTTGTCATTTAAAGAAACGGGGTTAAAAAATCGTTGTCAACCATATTGCTCTACATCATTAGCGTCTACTTGCATACAGATACTTAAATTTACTATTAATACAGTGTAAATTTGGGTCAATATGTAAATCACTTTGTGAAACTTTTTAAATCGAATATTTATAAAAATTCTTAAAGGGTAGGAGTAATTTGTTAGGTATAAGAACATGCTTTTAGGGAGTGAGAAATTTGTAGGATATAGGTGAGAAAATTTTGCTAAAAGGAACAGGAAATCCAGAAGACATAACAGTTATAGAAAAATCAATATCCCGGATAAATGATAAGGGAGACGTGCAAAATAATTGAAACGAGGAGTACAACAAGACTGAAGTTAGACAATATGGCGATGAGAGAGCCACGGCAAGCATAAACAAGGGGGGTGGAAACGTAAAGAAGTGAGCAAAGATGTCAGAGATATTTGACGTGACGCAGATAGAAGGTGATTCGGCTAAGAAAAATACAGATTCGAGATAGAACAGGACATGGAAGAAATGTTCAAAAAATATATAGCAGAAATATACAAATTGAGAGAAGAAACGAGGGAAAAAATGCAGAAAAAGAATGGAAGGAAGAAAAGAAACAACTGAAGAATAAAATACAAGTCCTATAATAGAAGGAATTCAAGAGGGAGAGGGATAGCAGATATTTAACCACTTTAGTACGGTGCTTACCGACCTCGAAATCTTGCCCACAGTCAGCACTCATAGTGCGTGTTACGGACACAATGTTTTATACTCAGCTCGTTGTGGCATGCACGGGTGTTGGGTTGTAAGGCCAACGTGTGTAGTAGACAGGCTTGAAGAACCAAATGATTCGGCAGGCTTTGACTCGGCGTTCCAATGATTGGACGGTGCTACACGATTCTGAGTTTACTGTGCCCGATTTGTTTTTATAACAGATAATCGAAGATAGAGGCAGAAGTAGAAACTAGGCATGTGTCGGAGCAGGAACTGAATGCGGAATAGGTAGAGAAGCAGATGAAGAGACTTAAAAAGGAAAAATGTTGTAGATTCGAAGGTTCGAAAAACGAACACAGTGCTTCACGTATTCAGTAAGACAATAAATTTTAATTAAGAATAAAGAAAATAAGGGATAGAATACAATTTATACAGATGCATTTTTAGTCTAATGTCTGTGTTAATCCTTGAAATGTCGTTCCGGTATTCCGTTCATCCTTTTGTTTAGGACATACTGTGTATCTAAATGTGAAGACTCTGAAATTTTACAAGTACCAGTGTTGCGGCCCTAGGACCGCAATGTCCCAGGTCAAGTGGAAAACTGTTTTATATCCTTATTGTCAGCGTCTCTTGACTTCTATACGCTAATTGTCACGTAAACCACCACTTGGGTAAACCGTAAGAGGCAACAATATATCACCCTTAAGACGATAGGCATAAGGACCCAGATTGTTTAAACAACCACCGAAAGACGCTGGAGCTAGCACACACCACCAATATTATTCGCAACTAATCAGCAGACAGAGGAAGCTTATAAAAGCACCGACTGAACAGTCACGAAGAGAGTTCTACTAAAATACAGTCCACTTGACATTTCGAAGCTAGACACAACCTTCCTTAAAGAACCGTCCGTCACTAATCGTCGCCAACTAAGATCGACCTAGTGACGATACACAGTTTGAAAAAAGGTTTCGACCCTTTACGTCCATATACAGCTTGGTTCGCTACAGCTCTTGACTGTTTTATATCGGCTCCAAAAGTTGGAAACGCATTAGGACAAAAATGACAATGTATAACGTTGTCTTTCAACAGAAAAAAATTGAAAGAAAATTACCTTACCAAATGAAGGTTGGATTTACACACAGGGGGAACAAAGAAAAAAAGAATGAGTTGATAACAAAAATTTGAGAGAGGGATTGTTGCACCGCGTGGATGTAGATGAGCTCCACGCGGAGGAGGCAGCGTATGGTATACTTGTGATGCCCCTTTTTCTCAGTGTCCGAATCCCTTACGAGACACTGAGCACTTAGATGGTAGTAAAGAGCAGATTGTGGTAGTAATTACGAACGGTGCTTACCGACCTCGAAATCTTGCCCACAGTCAGCACTCATAGTGCGTGTTACGGACACAATGTTTTATACTCAGCTCGTTGTGGCATGCACGGGTGTTGGGTTGTAAGGCCAACGTGTGTAGTAGACAGGCTTGAAGAACCAAATGATTCGGCAGGCTTTGACTCGGCGTTCCAATGATTGGACGGTGCTACACGATTCTGAGTTTACTGTGCCCGATTTGTTTTTATAACAAATAATCGAAGATAGAGGCAGAAGTAGAAACTAGGCATGTGTCGGAGCAGGAACTGAATGCGGAATAGGTAGAGAAGCAGATGAAGAGACTTAAAAAGGAAAAATGTTGTAGATTCGAAGGTTCGAAAAACGAACACAGTGCTTCACGTATTCAGTAAGACAATAAATTTTAATTAAGAATAAAGAAAATAAGGGATAGAATACAATTTATACAGATGCATTTTTAGTCTAATGTCTGTGTTAATCCTTGAAATGTCGTTCCGGTATTCCGTTCATCCTTTTGTTTAGGACATACTGTGTATCTAAATGTGAAGACTCTGAAATTTTACAAGTACCAGTGTTGCGGCCCTAGGACCGCAATGTCCCAGGTCAAGTGGAAAACTGTTTTATATCCTTATTGTCAGCGTCTCTTGACTTCTATACGCTAATTGTCACGTAAACCACCACTTGGGTAAACCGTAAGAGGCAACAATATATCACCCTTAAGACGATAGGCATAAGGACCCAGATTGTTTAAACAACCACCGAAAGACGCTGGAGCTAGCACACACCACCAATATTATTCGCAACTAATCAGCAGACAGAGGAAGCTTATAAAAGCACCGACTGAACAGTCACGAAGAGAGTTCTACTAAAATACAGTCCACTTGACATTTCGAAGCTAGACACAACCTTCCTTAAAGAACCGTCCGTCACTAATCGTCGCCAACTAAGATCGACCTAGTGACGATACACAGTTTGAAAAAAGGTTTCGACCCTTTACGTCCATATACAGCTTGGTTCGCTACAGCTCTTGACTGTTTTATATCGGCTCCAAAAGTTGGAAACGCATTAGGACAAAAATGACAATGTATAACGTTGTCTTTCAACAGAAAAAAATTGAAAGAAAATTACCTTACCAAATGAAGGTTGGATTTACACACAGGGGGAACAAAGAAAAAAAGAATGAGTTGATAACAAAAATTTGAGAGAGGGATTGTTGCACCGCGTGGATGTAGATGAGCTCCACGCGGAGGAGGCAGCGTATGGTATACTTGTGATGCCCCTTTTTCTCAGTGTCCGAATCCCTTACGAGACACTGAGCACTTAGATGGTAGTAAAGAGCAGATTGTGGTAGTAATTACGATTTATTCTACGGTTATGATGTGGGTGCGTGTGATTGGTGTGTGTGTGGTGTATCGTCTTCTCCCTTGCCGTTTTTCGTTTCGTTTTCCGTCTTCCGTTTACCGTCTTGCGTCTTCCAGTTCTAATTCACGTCTGTCGTGTCTTGTCTGAGTCCCAAGACCGTCTTACGTCATCTGATGTGTTTTGTTTGATTTCTCACGATCGTTTGTTGTCTCGTTTTATAATTTTTTGATCGTCAAGAAGGACGGCGAGGCACGTCTTCCGTATTATTGCCGTCGCAACAGGAATTATCCCAAGAGGACTGAAAGATAGAACTAATAACGCTTTTGTTTAGTCCCTTACCTTACAATTTAAATTCCGATGCCGTGCCACAGCTAACAGCAAGTTGGGTTACACGTCAAGAATATCACGCAGATAGGAAGACAGAAAGACATCTACGAAAATTAACCACGAGCCTACCCGATATTATATTATATTTACGTTGGGCTCTAGCTACAAACCACCTGTCTTATTCGTGATGTTTATGTTTAACCCGATTTTCTTACGAGTCTCACATGACATTCAACGAGTTAGTTTGAAGACCTATAATTTTTATAGTCAAATATTCATTTATATTTTCAAATTAATATTCTGTAATTGAAATTTCATCCATTTCCTTAGGAAAATGGTAAAATTGATCATTAATTTCTTGGTTTAATGTTGAGAAGCGATAATTATTATAAACATTTATTATATTGTACGGTGGTAATACGATATCAATACGAGATTGACTGATAGAGTAGTAAGCGAATATAATACAATTTCAGAAGTATAAATATATTTATATAATGGAAGTACAATGATACGTCGTGTTACTTTGGGTTAGGTTTCCTAGCCTTGCGTGTACATATATCACGCTAAGGATTTCCTCATACACCGATAGTATCGCACTATTCTCATATTCTTTAATACCTTTAATTATTTCGTCCCAATATTCAAATTTCTATAACTTCAAATAATTATTAAACTAAATTAATGAGAAACCATTAATATAGCTTTACATTCAAAAGACTGCAAATAATCACCCTTGTTATTTTAATAGAAGAAGCGGCTTCGTATGCAATACGTATGTAATGAAAGGAAATGAAAATACTTGTTCAAAAAAAGTCTGGTTCAAAGTGAGAACAAATTCAAGATAATTATGTTAGCGATCTTTAGATTGAACGTCGCAGTTAGGCGACGGGCAGCGTTTCCGATTGTTTATGCTTCGAGGATAACATTTATATGTAACGATGACAAGACGGTTGGTTAAAAGGTGCCGTACTTTCTTGACCTGCTGATGCAATCACGTCCAAGTGTTTAACACTAAACGTACCAAGCCAGGTCAAATGACCCCTTTTAAAATTTGTTTTAAAATTGTACATTCATTATTATTTCTTTCGCTCATTTGACTTTTTGTAAATTCTTATTAGTATTCAATTTCTCGCTTTTCGTTTTTCTCGTAGCTTATTTTTTGTAGGTAAAAATTCTTTACCTACCTTCCCTACCATGAGGGGTCATTTGATCCCATACGAAATGTACGTATTTTTCAGCAGTTCTCCAACTGGGACCTTAGTTCTAAACTCAGATATACTTCTCAAGTTAAGGTTTCACTTATCTGAACTCAGTAAATACAACTCAGTGAATTTGTTGTCATGAAATTAGCCGAACCTTTCACCAACTGTAGGAGAAATATTACAACGTACAATTTTTCCACCTCTGCACCTCTTGCTGCAAAATTATTGGCAAAAGGGATAACATTAGTCGGAACAATACGTGCAAACAGAAGAAATTTGCCCGCACTTGTGAAAATGGCAAATGGTAACATGAAACTTTTTTCTTCAGTAATATACAAATTAAATGACTGTACGCTAACAATTTATAAATCAAAACCGAGAAAAAGGTTATGACACTGAGTACCACAAATAAACCCGTAAAAACCAAAAACAATAGGAAGAAAACACCCGAAACAATCACTTATTATAATAAAACTAAATTTAGTGTCGATATAGTTGACCAAATGGCGCGAAAATATAGCGTCTAATCCAAATGCAGTAGATGGCTTGTACAAGTATTTTTTAATATCTTGGATTTCGCTGGAATTAATGTATGGATAATCAGAAAACAACTGGGTTGAAAATATCATGGCAACAATTTCTGTTACAATTAGCTGACGAGCTCGTGGCAGAGTACCACAACTTTCAGGAAGAAGAAAAGGAAAACCAACTAGATTGAAGCAGCTCCAACAATAACCCACAAACCGCACGAAAAAAATGTTAGATAAAGTTGTGCACAGGAAATAAAACAATACAAAATTGTGCAATTTGTAAAAGATTTGACTGTGAGAAATACACGAAGGAGACACCAGTCACCTGTAAAAAATGTACTTAACCGATTATTTTGTTTACAGAAATAGAAATATGTGTTTCATTATTTTATTAGAAATCAGAAATTATGTGGCAAATTATTTCCTTTAAAAAATTAAAAATTTCTGAAAATCAACGTTTATTTCATAAGGGGTCAAGTGACCCCTCATGGCAAGAATAGGTACCAAAGATACCTAAGAATAATTGACTCTTGACTACTTGAATAATCTAGCAAATACTAGAACTAAGAATAGGTAGCAAAGTACCGGTTCGATTAGTGTTAATTATGGGATCCAATCTCATGCTCTCTGCGCGTTATCGTTTCACAGATTGTACTGGACGAGAGACCTTGGAAAAAGCAAGTAAGGCTGCAGATGGATCAGGCCGCGGAGCAGATCCGCGAGCGAGCAGATCCTGGTCCGCGAGGGGTGGCGGTGGCTGCGAGCGCATCATATGTTCGCCCTTCGACCTCCCGGGATTTAAACCCCTGGTTATTGAAATCCGGGCTGTCGATCAAGGGTCGTCCTCTCTCTTCCCCCGGATCAACCATTGTCAGTGCGAGTGGGAGCTCGGCTGTCATAGCGACCACGGTCGGAGAAGGGTGGCGCTCGCGTAGTGGCCACGCGCCGGGCTGCGATATCCCGCGAGGATGTGGAACCTCTTCGCCCTCCTGGTATAAGCTGCGGGGGAGCACCGGTTGTGCTCGTTCCGAATTCCCGGTGCTTCCTCAGCCCGGCGAGTATGGATACGGTGGGGGCTTTAGTGAGTAAAAATCTCACATAACCCCGTTCCCTCCGCTTGGCGACCGGGGAAGCTGCTGCAGACTCCTGTTGCATCAATTTCGATATGAGGGAATCGATGATGAACTGATTTGCAGATTTAAATGAGTGCAATACGAAGATAGCAAGTTAAAGGACAATATAAATGTCGCAGAGCAAAGTTCTATAAATGGTTATATTTTAAAGAAAACGGGCAGTTGGTTTTAACCTCCATTTGTAAGAAGGTGCAATATAATGTAAACCATGCTGGTTAAGATACGTTATATATAAATGTATGAATCGAAATTTATTGCAAGACCAAAGAGGTTGAAATAAAAATCTACTACTACTATTGCTAGTACTACACAAAACGGATATATATATATACATATATTTAAACAAATATGAAATATTTAGCAATAGTTGTTCTTGGACATTCTGAAACATTCTTCTAAACATTTTTTCAAATGTCATTCATACTAGACTGCATTCGCACATGTTATATTTATATCATCGCAAATGAGCTTCATTTATTCAACCTCATTCACATTCAAGCATATAAAACCAACACTCACAGTTCTCATATCTCTCACTCGAAATTTTCTATTCTCTTTGAACTCTTTCTCTCTACGCACGTCTATACCGTCTCCATACTTTGTTCCATCTGAAAAATGGTTTCACCGATTCCGCTATATGATCATTAGCATAAAGCCATGGTAAAGTAATCGCAGCAGCTTCAGAAGTGCAAATTCATGTTAAGAATTCGTGACATATCGATGTACAAATATAATGTAATGGATTTACGTTCTATCTGAATACTACATCTTTAGTATGTATTAATAATTTTCGACATACTCATAGCCATCTACGTTCGAATACGCGTCCATCGATAACCTATTCACTTTTATTCGCTATACCGTACAAACACTCTCCTATTCAGATTTTGAAAGTTAGTTGAAAAGACAGTTAAATAAAATAATGGCGCATATGTTACTATAATAGCGTCTTATATGGAGAAGTAATTAAATAAAAATTCAACAATTAAGATGGTAAAACAATAACATTAGCAGAATAAATTATTGCGATGCAACATCGTAAACGTTATGTTGAATATTTTCATTTGGAGAATAAAAGAATTATAACGTAATCTTGCCGTCTTCTCTGATATTACGCTACATCGATTATTATAATTTTCTAGAATTAAAGTTTTATTCTAATTTCACTATGCATATATGTCAAACGAAAAAATAATTCGGTGAATTATAGCAATATGAAGTATCTAGTAATTACAGGAAATAATACGTAGCTTTTTCCAATCTATTTGAATTAATTTTTGATTTTAGCTTCTTTACTTCGACAAATAGCAGTAGCAATGATTACTATCTTTCTGATTTTCGCAACTAGTAGATCATTATACCCAATAAATAATTTTCGACATACTCATAGCCATCTACGTTCGAATACGCGTCCATCGATAACCTATTCACTTTTATTCGCTATACCGTACAAACACTCTCCTATTCAGATTTTGAAAGTTAGTCGAAAAGACAGTTAAATAAAATAATGGCGCATATCCGGTTCATAGTATGTATGGCGTTAATATTGGTGCGTGCTATGCTCTTCGAATGCAATGAAAAAGTTGCTTAAAAATTGATTTGCGAATTAACCTTCGTAACAAACGCGTGCGAGGGGTAGAATCAACGGCGCAGGTTCCACGATGGTCTTCTACAAGGCACACCCCATTGAAATTTGCCGCCCCACCATAAACATCCCCTCCAGCAAATTCGAGATAAATAGCGCGAGCAGCGGCCGAATCCGCATTTCAACGTAACCTCTCGTAAGGTGCGGAACACGTAACTAATACAATTTCGATCGTCGAAATGATACATCGCGATTGCAACAATTGATCAAGCAATTGCATTGATACCAATTATCAAACTGTCCTGCATATAAAATAAAAGGAGTAACTAAATACTCAGAATCGACAGCAGCAACAAGTAGTTCCGGAAAAGGGTAAGCAAATAACAAGTAATACTATATTTGTACTGTTATATTTATATTTAAGTTTATTCGAATGAATTAAATTTTTATCGTAAATGTGTTATTGTTACATACATATTTCATATATATTTTAAGATTATATTACATCATAGCTGGGAGTATTTTATTCGAACAACAAATAACGTAAATAAATCTGTCAAATTTATTCGTAAATAACGAATAACGATTTCATTCGGGGGAAAATTATTCATTATTTACGAATAACGATTTTATTCGAAGAAAAACCACTTATTATTAACATATAACGATTTTATTCGAAGAAAAACCACTTATTATTTACGAATAACAATTTTACTCGAAAGAAAAATTATTCGTCTCAAATAACGATTTTATTCAAACAAGTTAACAAAGCTCATTCGAACGTGACTTTATTCGTTGTACGCACAGATGGGCATTATTCCAACAATGTCTTATTCGTACAATACCTCGAATGAATCTATTGGGATTATGGGTTTATAATTGTGAAATAACTATC
>NW_016917031.1:14824-39393 GCF_001483705.2 Eufriesea mexicana
CAAAAACTAACATTATGTAAGCGCCCACAAAATTTGCGAAAGGTCAGTTTCAGCACAGGTTCAGCACAGTTTCAACACAGTTTCAGTACAGTTCTAGTTCAGTTCAGTTCAGTTCAGTCAGTTCCAGTTTCAATTTCTGTTTTGTTTTTTTCCTCTTCGCCGACTTGTATTTTTCCAACGTAGCCTTATTGCTAGAACCCGTGTTGTATATTGAAATCCAGGTTTCAATAACGTTTTACAACCAAACGAGCTTTATATTTTAATGGATTTACATATTCGTTATTTATAATAAAAAACACCCATTTACAGTTTATGATATTTGTGTCCATAGGCTTTGATACTAATGTCTAAAACTAGTTTATTTAATTAACATATTACAATAAGTTCCTCTCAATTCTAACTTTCAAACAAACGATCCTTTATTCTCTACGTCTCTACTACACACAACTTGCCACACCCGCGTCCTTGCACCCTTACTTAACCACTTGCGCTGGAAAGACATACCGCGCACGTCGTAATGCTTTTGACACAGAATCGCCAACAACGTGGTATACACGTCGTTAGTCAATTGTCACAGAAACACTGGTCCGGTCTGGCACACGCGTCTATGAATTTCTTGCCAGGGCAAGTGGTTAAAGTCAAAACTCTCTCTTTCCATATACAGTCTTTCTCTTTCAATCACTCGACCCAGTCTTAAAGATATCCATTCGCGCGCACTTCTGGTATCATCCTAACCGCCTAAGTTGAAGCGAACGTCATTGTTTATTATTCTCCAGATACCGACGATTTGTTACTTGTTCTTCAGTTCAACTTATTTCCTATAATTTTATTTCTTACAGAAAAGTCAGGATTACGTCCTCCCTTTTTGTCCTTGTATCACACGGCCTGTAGTACCTTTTGTACTTGTATCACGATTTTCCTTTGCCACCTTGACTTCGTGGTACAACAGTATTGTTTTAACAAAGGCCACACTTAAATTATCTTCTGCTAATGTTTCTATTGTAGTTATCACTTCATCATACGATAAATATGTTAAAGAAGTGTGATATAATATCCAATTCTTCTAATTTGGCACTCGCTGCTTTCAATTCGTTTATTAAACCGTTAAATATTACGAAATGTCTCATTAGCTCTGTATCGCATTGCAATTTTAAGCCGCTTCTTATGCAAAGCCAGTTGAATAGCGAAGCTTTCTAGCGCTCGTACGAGCTATCGAGGATTCTAAAAATCAGCTTTGCATTTTTCTCTGACATCATGAAACTTAACCCTTTGCACTGAGAGGTGACTCTCAGTCGTCATTTAATCAGATTCTAAAGATCTGACGTTAATTAATATATCAAATTTAAAATTACCTAACGATGTGTGGAATGTCGAAGAAAAATAATTCTACGTATTAATTTGCATATGATTTCTCATTTACCATTTTAAAAATATCGTCCATTCTATGACAGAAAGTCTTCGAATTACTATTTTTCTGTAACGAAAAAGTCGTCCAGTGCAAAGGGTTAATAGTGAATCAGCTAAATATTCCACTGTTAAATCTTTTGCTGTACACTTTGCATTCTTCCTCTCTTCTGTGTTATTTAGTCTGGTTTCTTCATCTTTCGCATTAATTCTGTTCATTCTGTTAATACAGCACGTATGCAAAATTTCTATACGCTGTACCTCTCAACATCCCACACTTTAACTCTTTGCACTCGACGATTTTTTGGCTAGAGAAGTGTGGGAATTCAAAGATTCTCTACTAAGAATCTGACGATACTTGTTTGAGCAGTAAATAAAGAATTGTATAATAATAGAATTGTAGAATTATTTAATTTCGATACCTCGCACACTGTTACATTACATTAAATTTGATAAATTAATTAACATCGATCTTCTAAATTTTATGAAATGGTTGACTGAAGGCCATCTCTCGAGTGCAAAGGGTTAATATTTCGCTGCATTCCTGTGTTTTCAATTTTTCTTAAATTACATTACAGTGAACATTTTCAAGTTATGACAGTTTCATCGTTCACGATTCACAAATAGTTTTCACTCTTCAGATTTCACTTTTCTCAACTTATTCAGAAACGTAAAATTAGACTCATAACCTATTAGAATTATGGATTTATAATCGTAAAATAATTACGACGTATGTAAACCTCTTCTCAATTCTTTAGTTGCTCAAGGAAGGTATATATATATATGTAGGATCGGGTTGGGTGGATTGGCTAAAATAGCGCTGCTACTTTTTGATAGAATAAAATAACCTTATACGTAGATTGACGGCTACGAAACAAGGGAGATTCGCTATGGGCACGTTCGACTTTGACTTCTTACTGACACACTTTTAGATACTAGCTTAAGAACTCTTGGAGACCGTTAAAGACTGGAGACTGAAGACTCGCCCGCGTCCTTGCACTCGTATTTAAACTATTCATCCTGTCCTTATCTATACCCCTTCCTTTCCCAGTGTCCTTATCCATGCCCCTTTCCCGCGCAAGAACGGGGGACCAAGCACTTCGACCACTTCGGACGCATCCCTCAACTCTCACTCGACTCTATCATAAACATTCATTGCAGTCAATCCTCTTGCACGCGATCATTTTCATTCTAAGCCCAAACGCACTTGACATTCTCTCAGGGCCGTATTTATTCTAATCCCACATTTATCCTTGGGAGTTTCTCTAGAGCAACAGATCGATTTCTGTGAGAGTGTAGAGAGCACGTGACGCAGTTTGCCTAATCCCCCAATTTTTATCAAACGTTTATATAGACACTCGTTCTAGAAATCTGGATTTTATAAACTGTTGTAAGGGTTCAAGGTGGGGGTAATTAAATGAAACACTGAAGCAATGTCGTTACTAGTGAATCTCTGACATGACTTTATCGTACGACTTGCTGACTAACGAAATCTTGACTCTCGACTTTAAGCTGTGTGACTATGTGACTTCGATACTGATTCAATAACTCGATAACTAATTCTGTAACTATGGAAATGACTTGATAACTCTATGACTGCAACTGTCTCTATCTTCGAGAACAGGCCCCTTTTAAGCTAGTCCGGAAGCAAGCACCTCCCCCTAAAAAGGAGAAACTCCCTCCACGCCAAGGTCAGAAATGAAGAAGACTTTTCCTTCCGAGTTAGGCCCTCGGAAGGATCACCCTCACGGGTGTCTTTCCCGAAAGGTGACTGCGGCCGCGTCACCCTTGGTTTACATTGGGGAAAGCTGGGGTTTCGCGAAGCCACTTTACATGGCCTGGCCCCGACCTCCTACGGTCCATCTGACGCCAAGATCCTAAGTGCAGAAGCCTAATAGCCTAATTTAAGCTTTTGAACGGCGCCTCGTGTCCGGTGACCCGAGGCAATATAGGAGTATATCGAGAATGCACAGTAAACAAATAAATACCGGGTCACGAATTGCTCAGCATTTAGGATTTGGCTACTGAAGAACCGTAGCGAGTCTTTTACTGTTTAATTCTAAGTCTATGTCCTAAAAATATCCTACATTATTTATTCACATTTTATATCCTAGACTGACTTTTGTATATAACTAAACTCATGTTTTCAACGAAATACTTCGAATAGAATTTTATTCGAAATATTTAATGAAATAATGTAAGGAAAAAGAACCGAAATTCCTTTTTTCACAGTTTTGATTTATTTAATATATCTGCTTTTACAACATCCTTTTAGACGTCGGTAACAAACTCCCGTACTAAATGCAAATATATTACATAAATCTAAATTGTGAAAAAGAACTCCCGACTCCTTTTCTTTACATCATTTCGGTAAATATTTCCAGTAAAATTTTATTCGCAGAATTTTTCTTTTCTTTAATCGTGCTTTACAGTCGCATCAACGATTGAGTGGGTTATTAGCAACTAGAGTCGAGTTCAGAATTTGTTGTACAATTGGGTCCGCTTTAAGTGGTACAGTAGACTTTGAGTTGATCCTTTGTCTTTCATAATGCTTCTCAAAAGTGATTTTATATTGAGCTGATGTTTTCCTCTGAAGTGTATATTCCATTGAAAGATCATGCACTCCACTGTCAGGGAGTGTTTACATGGTCCGTAGGTTGGTTGTTTCTCACTGTTCAGTTGATATCGATGAGTGAGTTTTGTGTGACCCAGTATAATCTTTGAGATCACGAGTTGGGAGCGTGTGGGATATGCATTTTATGAAGTTCTCTTCTATTATAGTTAGGTGAATTTTTTCAATTGTTATTCCATTTATCCTCAATCCTTAGTTTCAATACGAGGGGTAAGGATTCTGGTGGTAGACTATCGTTACACTGGTTGTAGGAGCGAGAGTTTGTTGCATGCCTGGCAGCTTCATTTCCGAAGGTACCAACATGGGAAGGGACCCAGATTATTAGTTATGGTATTGTTTCTAAGGGTTGATTCTATAAAAAATTTTTGACAGTCCTGGTGGACGACGTCGTTGATCCAGTGGTTTTGGATCGCTGTAATGGCGTTTATGAAGTTGCAATACATGCCGAAGTGCTATTTTATAGGAGGTGTGGTTCGAGGAACCGAAGGGATTCGAGTTAAAATTAATAAAAGGTCCCTTATCTCAAAAAGTTTATTCTTCAAACGTCAACTTCTTACTCGGTCGAGAGTCGTTTTTCGAAAACCATTGCGATACAAAGTCGCCGCTGTCCGTCTGTCGGGAACCACTTGGGTCCGATTGTTGGCGGTTTCCTTGCAGTTTATAGCGTGTTTTATTGCGTTGAATTTACAGAAAAGGATTGAGGTATTTTGGTAGAGTTCGAGTTTCCGAATCAATTGGCCACTAACAACTGGAGCCGGTTGAGGTATAGGAACGATCGGTGTTTATTTGGGTATGAGTTAGTTGTTTGTTTCGTAATTTTTAAAATGGAGGCAATAGTATGGTATGATTGGTCTTCTTATCGCTATACTCGAGAAGTGTGGTATTAAATGAGTATGCAAGGGCGCGGGCGAGGCAAGATGCGTGAAGTCGAGACGTAGTGAGTAGAGAATCGTGTGTTTGAGAGTTGGAGTTGAAAGAAACCTAGTGTAATATTTTAGTTAAATAAATCTGTATTGCTATTAAAAGGGAGTTGTTGTTTATTAGACGCGCAGATCTCTGTCTGCATAGGATTAATTTAGCAAAAAATCCTACATATGTTTTCATTAATTTTCAGGTGACCTAATGGCAGACAAAACATACATGTTCCTCTTCACATTGTATGGATCATTTTTGCTTGGAACAGTAATATCAGGTATTGTCGATGTTATATTAATACGCATTGAAAAGATACGAAGAATTCGATAAATATTTTAATTCTAAATTCATTCTTTGCTTAACCCTTTGCGGTCGGCAGATTTCGCTCTAGATTTTTCCGTACAGGACTTAAAGTCAATATATAAATATTAAAACAGAATTTGTTAAAACTGATTCATTGTGTTTAATACTACTTGTAATACGTGGAAATACAACAGTTTTAATTTCTGTAATTTCCTGTAGCTTTCTATATTTTTCGACTTGCGAATGTCCCCACTAACTACGGAGGCATCGACCGCAAAGGGTTAATTATTATTGGCTTATTTGCTATTCCTTGTCACGTAATTTAATTAATTATTAACAGTTATAGCGAAAGAACCCCGCTTTCGGTCATGGTGGACAGCAGAACAAAAGAACCGACGTTTCAACCACTGAAATTTCTTCAGCATATGTCCAAGACATGTAGCTCTGGCACTAACCACTGACTGTGAACCTAAAAATTCAGAAAATTTTTCAAAAATGTTGTTTCTTAGGAACAATTTGTCTTTTTCTGTCATCATCAACCTAGTCATCTTTCTTTCATAGTTTACTGTACTAATTTTGTCAACTGTGGTTAGTGCGATAATTAAGTACGTCCTTTGCCTTTATTGGACATATTTTTTCATTCTTTACAGATTTTTCTTCACCGCTGTATCCTGTCCACCATCGAGGTGCACCACATTTTGCAGACGGTGCATGTGCGTATTTTGTCCATTTGTGCAAATGCCTTCAACGAACATCATTATTTTCACACTGACGGTAATCGATATGAACTGATTTTAAAACCCCTTAGGTAAGTTATCTTTGAACGAACATGTACTTTACAATTTTCGCCAACGTATTTCTACTTTCTCCGTTTACACTCGAATAAATAATATTTCACGCCAACAGCATAAACCGAGGAAGCGAACCATCAGGTTCGTATTATTGGAATTTGGATTATATCTAGTGATAGCAAGCCAAACAGGAATAGCGATACGCGTGATTATATGAATAATTAATGGTAAGTAGTTTTCGTACAACATTTTGTGAGTTTGTTGTATAACAACCGTATATTTATTAAAAAATTATAAATTATACACCTCTTATAACGTAATTGTTCCCTCTTGCGCTTCTTTTAACAAACTGATCCATGGCAACTGCACAACACCACGCATTCTAGATCTCCACTCGCACTTCTGAAAACATACGTATCTACATTCGTGCCATTACTCGACCTCACACATTTGCATTCACACTAATAAAACAAAATCCACACATTTTGCTACTATCAAGGACTAAGGATGACCTCGATGACCCACCGCCAACAACGCGATCTGGATGACCATACGTTGCCTTCGGATGACTTTATCTGATTAATCGGTTGTTTGATATTTATAGCTAATCGAACTAACGATAAGGTAGTATGCATGCACATCAATATAACAGATAATTGCATGTTGTTTTATTCTATATTTTCATCATTTGTCCAATATGCCTTATCGTTAATAGCAACGTGCATCATCTATTCGAAAATAGGGTTTAAATTGTGGGCTAGTACACCACCTGGAAATCCATAGTTCCTACCCGATAGAATTTTAATTTATAACAAAATACGGATAAGGTAAATCTACGTGGATTTAAATTAATCTAGAATTTAACGCGTATTAATTTTTCGTTATTGGATTTCGTTATTGAAATGACCTTTACAAATATATAACGTTACCGTAATTTTCACGATTCGAGTAGGATATAAGTAATGCGTCTTTTGCACGACAGTTCAAAATATACCTAGTGATATCAATTATTTATGTGATATCAATATTCTTATGTAATATTTAATATCGCAATGACTGACTACTAAATATGGTTCCAGATACAAATACATTCGTCGTTGTATGGTTCTTTTGCGATTGGGTGGCCATGGCAAGCTGCTGTTATTGTCCACTGCTTTACGTGATGTATAAAGTAAGTACCAATTAATAATTTTAACGATCTCACATCGTATAAAATTAATTTTCAGAAAAAATATAAAAATACGATTTTTCTACGATTGTTAATAATTTCAAAAGATATTAAGAAAAAAGACGTTTTTTGGGAAAATTCGATGCATCAAATACAAATATTTACCACTTTGTTAATATTTCAAAGAATTGACGGTAGACTACGGTCTACGGTAGACTTTGAGACTAACCGGCCGTACGACAGAGTTTCCTAGGGGTTCCTACCAAACGGATTAGGGTTCATTCGCGACGTACATCGAGAACGGTAAAACTTTTCATTACGAGTGCATTTCGCAACAAGTATATTCAAATAACGAAAACAATGGATTGCACAACATTGAAACAATATTATTTATTTCTTTGTATTCTGCATTGAATTGTCAGTGTGCATACTAAAAATGTAAAGGACAAGTTTTCCAAGCGCCTTAAGGCGCCTGCAGTATTATAAGCGCAAGTTTTTTAACTCTTTCGAAGTAGAACGAAACGACGTGTCAAAGGTGGAGTCATCACGATCGTGCAGTCTTTAGCTTTCGGTCTTTTGACACAAAGCTTTTGAAGAAAAAAAGAAAAGGAAAAACTGACCATCGCGATCGAGTTTGCAATTCTCTGCGAAGAGAGTTAAGAGGAACTATAGCATTTGTCGTAATTTGTTACTCAATTTTTGTGGCCGGTGACTGTAGTCATCCGTAGTAGCGAAAGGGTTAAGCATCTTTAGGC
The DNA here is from genome assembly GCF_001483705.2 of Eufriesea mexicana. Lineage (NCBI taxonomy): Eukaryota > Metazoa > Arthropoda > Insecta > Hymenoptera > Apidae > Eufriesea > Eufriesea mexicana. Next base: position 22,793 of record NW_016917031.1, read on the forward strand.
GCCTGCAGCATCATAATCGCAAATTTTCTGTCTTTAGATGCCAACAAGAGTCAAAGGTTCAGAGAATATGTTACAGTTTCAGGCCCTTTCTGATTTTTTAATTTCACTAACACCATTTGGCTGGAATCCTGCACACTGAAAGGTGAATTGAAAATCATTACTTCAGAATGGTGACGTCACAAAGATAAATTAGTAACTTCTTTTTAAATTTTATGCTGTTTTACATAACTTGTAAAATGCTGAAACGGCTCACAAAGGCTTGTACCGATCAAATGATAACTTTTTCTCCGGAGTTCCTTTAATTTCCAAGTCTAATTTCTGTCTAGCTGTTGTCACGGGAAAGGTGGTTGGAGTCAAACAACTCCCGATGACAATAAAGTGTCGAGTTGGAACTAGGTTGAAATTTTCGGACAATGCACAGTCGAGTTATTTAAGTGTTCGTATCTATTGTATCGTAGTATCGATAGGTCTTTACCAGTAGCGCAATTATAATGTACCGTAGTGACATATGCAACTCGCGAGTAAAGGTTGAACGAATCTCTGTATACTTTGATGAGATGCTTAAGACTGTTTTATTCTTTAGCTCGGTCAGATTTTATACACGAGTATTTTGGGGATGGTTCCAAAGAGTGGGGAAGGATATTTATGATTATTGGAGAAAAGTGAGTTTCGTGATACCCCTGGTTTTAAATGTGACGTGGGAAATGGAGGTAGGGTGTTCGTGATTAGTTCTAAGATAGGATATTTAGAAAATCGAGATGGGATGTTTATAGAGTTAATTCTATGATAAGATGTCTGGCGGCATGGGGAATCGGAATGAAGCGATTGTGAAGAGGGTTAAATTTTTAAGGATAAGAAATCTATTTTTGGGGATGGTGGTGCCCAAGGTTTGTAAGGTTTGAAAGTAAGATCGTAAGAGTTTATTGCACTGTCCTGTCCCCGCCTGATATAAAAATGAAAAAAGTATAAGTTACGACGACTTGGACTTAGTGTTCTTTAAAATACATATATCACTATGCAGTTATTTGTTTTCATGCACTATCCTTTTACAAAGATATTTCATGAGATATTAATACCCAGAATATAGATGTCACGCGGTACCAAATCTAGCATTTACGAATGCGTTGCACACCATATATTTTACCGTGCTGTTATCATTGAAGATCATTGCAACATTCTCTGCGAATGATTTCGTCTTCAGAAAAGTCTACAGAAAGAGATACCGTATAGCAAATTCATACCGGATGAAGGACTATTTGTAAAAATGCAAGAATAGTACATAGAAAATACGCTCCGCGGCTTCACAAATTTCACGTAAGCGAATAAAGCATTGTCTCGCGTATTAATATAACAATTAGTATCAGCAGATATATTTTAAACTGTCGTGCAAGAGACCTGTTATTTATATCCTACTCGAAGCGTGAAAATATACGATAACGTTATATACTTGTAAAGGTAATCAACTTATTCAGAAGAGGGTTACAATTACAACAATCGTTTTAATTGTCTGGAAATCCAGTAACGAAAAATTAATACGTGTTAAATCCTAGATTAATATAAATCCACGTAATTTTACCTTACCTTGTATATACCTTATTTTGTTATGAATTAAAATTCTATCGCGTAGGAACTCCGCATTTCCAGGTGTCGTACTAGCCCATAGTTAAAACCCTATTCTCAAATAGATGACGCACGTTGCTATTAGCGTTAAGGCATATTGAACAAATGATGCAAATATAGAGTATATCAGCGTGTAATTATCTGTTATATTGATGTGCATGCATACTACTTTATCGTTAGTTCGATTAGCTATAAATGTCAAACAACCGATTAGTCAGATAAAATCATTTGAAGGCCACGTATGGTCATCCAGATCGCGTTGTTGGCGGTGAAAGTCGTACAAAAATTACAGTAAGTCAACCTTGGTCCATGAAAGCAGCAAAATGATGTACGAAAACTACTTACGATTAATTATTCATACAATCACGCGTCTTGCTATTCCTGTTGGGCTTGCTATCACTGTAGACATAATCCAAATTCCAATAATAAATGGTTCGCTTCCTCGGTCTATGCCGTTGGCGTGAAATATTATTTATTCGAATGTAAACGGAGTAAGTAGAAATACGTTGGCGAAAATTGTAAAGTACATGTTCGTTCAAAGATAACGTGTCTAAGGAGTTTTAAAATCGCTCTATGCCGATCACATGCCGTCAGTGTCCGAAAATCGCGTTGTTCCTTAAAAGCACTTGCTTAAATGGACAAAATACAGACATGAAATACAGGATGTACCGTTCTTTTAAGAAGGCAGATTTAGTTTGACGAACTCAAAAATTAGTGGTACTTTAAAATAGTACCGGAGAGAAAGTAATCCCTTGATTGGCAGAAGCCATTGTGAGAATGAAAATTTTGTTAAAAAGAAAATTGCTTATTTAGCTTTGTGACGTCATCATTCTGAAGTAATTTTTTTTAATATGACGTTCCAATGTGCAGAATTCTAGCCAAATAGAGTTAGAGACATAAAGTAGTCCCAAAGAACTTGGAACTATAACATATTCTTTAGACACTGACGTTTGAACATTTCAATTCTCTTTGAAATTAATTTCCACGTTTTTCGTTGCTATCCTTTGAAATTGTTAATAATTTCAAAAAAGAAAAGAGAAATCGGATGCAATAACTAATAAACGTTGTAATAAGGATATCTGTAAAATTTCATAATAATTTGTTGATTATTTTCAGAAACATAGTTTCGAGAAAATCGCGTTTAAAGTTTCGGAAAATAATTCTTCACATTTATCCTCTGTATTTTTCACTTGCTGCCTCATACGTGTGACCATCTATTTCAACTTTAGTTTATTAAATGGCTGATGGACTGGATCTACGGGAGAGCCGATCTTTTTCAGAGCCTTTAAACGATCGTCTATCAGGTGTTTTTGTCATTATTTTTTCAAATGTATAGTGCAGCAGCTATTGGTCTCATGATTAAATTCATAATGCTCACACTTCATAAGGCACTGGAAAAGTCTTCGTTGAAAATATTCGCAGCAATATAACCAGCAATTTTCACGATTATAATGGCGTTGAGTAAACTTTTTTGGAGGTAAAAGCTAAACAGTAGTATCAAAATTTCGATTTAATTCTGGACAAATCCTCCCAAAGTAGACCAAAAGTAGAAATATATAATGTCTACTCCTCGACTTTCCTAATATTACAGTCTATAGAACCGGTTCCATGCAGATAGACTGTTAGGTCAAGTGGTTATACACGCGGCGATGCGTTACGATTCGCAGGATCGCGAATCGATTTTGACTTCCTTACGTCAAAAAATAGTTTGTTTCAAAGGTTGAAAGTTTTCGTACGTTATTCTCAAAACTTCAGACTACCATTTAACTCTTTGGGCACGCTGAGATTAAAAGTGTCTCACCTTTTTAATGCACCGTAATGCATGGTGGGACATTTTTAATCCCACCTCGAAATATTGCAATAGTTTATTTCGTCTTATTTATGTAAAGCAGTTGGTAATACCTTCAAAAAACATTATAAATGTATTCACGTGTGTTGGCAATATGCAACATGTCAGAACAGGTTCGTCAATTGTTACAAGCGGAAGGTTTATTGCGACAATATTTTTTTCCTGGTTTTATGTTTTTATATTATGTGATTCCTTTATTAGTAAAAATATACCAATTTTGTTTCATTTAAAACGCAATAAAATTTCTATGCAACTTGGATCTATTTTATTGTGCGTAATCCTGTGCCGCAAAGAGTTAAGAAAAAATGTAAAATTTTTCAAAATTTAAAATTATCCTGCCCCCTTAACTCCTTTGCATCATGATTCTACTTAGGCTGCCGCGCTGAAACATCAGCGACGTTCAACTGACGACAGGCTCGTATCACCGCGCGTGGTCGGTCTTATGTGCAGTAAATCACATCCAAATTGTTCGCGGAGTTTATTAAAACTGTATAGAGTAAAACGATTGATACACACTGTTACATCGCAAGCATCGCATTTTATATTTTTCTTGTGAAAAAGGAAAGAAACAAATATTATTTTATAAATAGAATATTCCGCGCTCGGTGATAGCAGAGTCGCGGGCTCGCGGAATATTCCGCGCTCGGTGATAGTAGACTGTCGCGAGCTCGCGGAATATTCCGCGCTTGGATGCAAATGGATTAACAGAGTATTCTGAAACTTGCAAAAAAACAGAAAGTTTTGCAATTAGAGTAACTACGCATGCTTCTGGATTTTATTTTAACGGATTGCCGTTCTTTAACGAGTCTGACGCGTGAAACAAATTTTGTACCGGACACGAATATCAAACGAGTCAGACTCGTGGAATGATTTTTCGTCGCTGACAATCTTGGTTTAGTTCTTACCACTACGCCAAGAGAGTTGATCATGATTCTTATAACCTATTATATTCCCTCGAACAAAGGAACACTCGAACATGCTCAGAAGACTGTAAATTTATTGAGGTATTGTTTATTTATGAAATGAAATTTTACATCCGTTATTTATCACGTACCATAAAATATAATAATCTTGTAACGTATATGTGGGAACGGTGAATGAATGGCGTTTAGGGTTTAGGCATTAATTATTTAAGATTCGATCTTTGAAGTGCTCCTATGTGGAACGAGGAGCGGGTCTAGAAAACCTAGATCTACATTCTCCTAATAGCCAGGTCCTAAATGCTGAATAATTTAGGGTTCGGTAATTTCTATATTTATTCAGCTGTTGTATATATTCGTCAAACCTCTTTATTGTCTCGGATCACCGAACACGAGTTTTTCAGCACTTAGGATTTGAGTCTCCGCCAAAATCAGTGTTCGCACAGTGTTCGAGAGTGAGTCGGTATCAATGTCGAGAACAGTATTAGAGCTGGTTCAACGCAACGAACTTAGAATTACTCTAAGAGTAACCTAGAGGACACAGTCGTGAGCAAGTGTGCTCGTTGTAACCCCGCGTTGTATTCTAACACGTGTGGAATATCGTTCTGTCAGCGCTCTTCAGTATCAGTTTGATGCTCTGTGTAAAATACTTGGATTTCTTGGTCCGTGTACGACGGGAAAGAAGGTCGAGTGCATGACCCGACTGATGGAAGCAACGAGTAACCCGCAATCCCAAAACATGTTTGGGACGGAAGAAAAGTCGGCAAGGAGAAATCCGCGTTCTGAGGACCCTGTCAACCAGAGGAAAGCTCCTGAGGATTTCCTCAGGAAGGAGCTACAAGATCAAAATATTGGAACAATTGCAGCAATTGTCAATGCGGTGTCCGCAGCTAGTGTCGTCGATACCAGACGACACCATGGAATCGGAGGGCATGGAAATGAGCATCACTGCTGTTGCCGAACTATGGAACTATTCTGACGGATCGAGCAATCAGTACGTGCGTTGGTAGAAGCAGGTGCACCTATCGCGGACTGCATACAAACTATCCCCATCTCCGAGGAAGGGCTCTTGACTGGGCCCACTGGAAACCCAGTCTCATGGACAATGCGATAGACGGGTTTCTTGAAAAACTGTGTGGCATGTTCTATCGCCAATTGGTCAAAGCGATAAGAAGAAAATAGTTCGAGGAGCGAGCATGGAAGACGAGCGAGACATTGGGCGATTCTATAGTGACCATCATTTTCGCCCTCGCAATTAGATGAATCCCAGTTTCAAGGAGGTTCAAGAACTCTCTCGCAAGTCCTCGGAAAACCTCAGTTTCCTATACGTATAACTTCCAGGCATTCCAATAGTATTCCCCATCTAAGGTAGAGCCTGTTAGGGTAGTTTTACTGCTGAGTCCACTAGACCCGGGACGAAACGCATCCCTTCCGTTTCCTTTCGCCCCTTCTAGCACCGCCCCCACACGAGGATACCTGCGACCAGCAGACTTCAGCACAATAACCGTGGGGGAGGACCCCCACCCCCTTGCACTTCCATGAGAAAGTGATACTAGTGGATAGCGTCCAGATGAAGGAGGAAAAAAAATTGACAGAGCACATCATTTTGAGAATCCCTGATCAGTTCCTCCAAGATTAGGCCGATGTCGATCTTCGAATCGAAAACGGCGGACCTTCTAGAAGCGTTCGCAAAAGTGTTGTAGCGCAGGAGGAACGACGTCCCAGAGAAAGAGGACCAGGTCGTGTAGCGACGGATCGTCCAACCATTTGGGTGTTCCGATTGTCCTGCGAAGAGCAGGTACACGATGTGCTTCAGGTGCAGAACATATGGACACATCTCTTCGTAAACTGCCTAAAGGGGATCCTGTAAGAAACAGCTACAGCATCCCTCAAGCGGAGGAAGACGGGTGTCTGTGCAAGGCGGACAGCAAGTAGTCGTCGATACCAAGAGCGAATTCAAATCGATATGCGCTGCAACATATATTCGCAGAGGCACGCCGCGATTAGGAAATAGGAAATTAACGTTTCGAGGTGACGGTTTTGATTCGAGCCAGACATTAGGGGAACTGCAAATAAACATAAGTATAGACAACGACGCGTTTCCGATCACTGCGTACGTTGTGCTAGTTCAGCTCATCCAACACGAACTGCTGCTACTAAGCACAGCCCTCCTGACGGACTTTGTCCTGTAGCTCGAGACCGGCAACGTTTCCATCAAAAGGATACGGGAAGTCGGTGAAAGATCTCGTGATTATACCCCGGAGGTGTTTCGAGTTGATATTTGCGATATGGACGGAATAAATCGTGTCTCCGGAACAAATAATCCCTACCTGTCGAATATAGCTCGTTTGCAAAATTCAAGATTCTTCAAGAATTGCGATTCACCTCGAGACAGACAAGAGATGCTACAATGATTGTTAATGAGAAAACGACATATTCAATTACGAACTCTTCGAAAATCTGTACACCCTTTGAAAACAGACACACTTGGCATCGCGAACGAAACTAGAATTTCGATGCCTAGCAATTTCGATGAGATGGAGGATCCACGAGTCGACAGAGAAGAACAAACCGCTGTGAAATTCGCGAGCAACTGCGGTTCAACGTCCGATAGGAGTCCATTCGAATGTGAAGCCGAGGAAGAAGCGAATGTCGTAGAATTAGCTATAGTATCATTGCAAACTCCATCTCGACGCAAATGCAGGGTCGTTTGACCAGTGATGAGTCGTAGATTATAAAATTACCAGATGAAACTATCCTGGGGACAGAGCGTGGACTCCAGGGGTAACGAGCGCTAACAGACGTTTCAGGTTTCGTCGAAATGGTAGGATTTACGTGTGTTTTCCAACGAACATGCATCGAGCGTGCTAAATTCAACGGTGCGAGCGAGTGATGCCCGTGAATGATAACACCGCAACCGAGGTAACCGTAGCTCGGTCCAGCGATGCAACATCTATCGGCACTCAGAGAGAGGTTGGCAAAGTGCAAAACGTGTTTTTTAATTGTGACTATCTTATACTAGATCCCTTCGTTACCGGCGATGTCACCAGACATATCTTTGACAGTGTACTTGAACGATATTTCTTGGACCCGAGAAATGCTGCCGACGACATAATAAATTTGTTTGTGCGTGACCAATAATACAGAATGTGAATGAATGTGTCTGATTGCAATGATGACGAGAGTGATTGTGCAGATATCAGAGGACGGATTTGTTTGTCAGAATGACCGAGTTTGACTGACAATGAGAATAAATGATATTTAGAGTTTAGGTATTTATTACTTAGGATTCGATGTTTGAAGCGTTCCTGTGTGAAACAAGGAGCAGGTCTAAGAAACCCTTTACGGTCTCCTAACAGCCAAATCCTAAATGCTGAATTGTTCAAAGTTCGGTACTTTCTATGTGTATCCAGTTATTGTATATATGTAGGAATTGTCGTCTGTCGAGCGCGGAATATTCCACGAGTCGTCGTTTACTGCACATAAGACCGACCACCATTCCTACATATATTTGTCAATCTTCTTTGTTGCTGCCGGTTACTGGACGCGAGGAGTTCTTCAGCACTGAGGATTTGGTTGCCATGTATACAAACAATAGAAGAACTAGTATTGACGTCCACAAGAGCTGTATTGCGTAAAACAAATGACTATATCACGGGTATTCGCATTTCGGCCTGTATTGCTACTGTTTTCCTGTACTCCTACCGCTTAGGCCCGGATTCCGTTCAGCTAAATAGTACAGCAAGGGGTTAATATGTGTATACTAAAAAATCCTATTTATTGTTAAACAATTGAATGTAAACAATTGAAAATAAAAACAAAATAAATGAATAAATGAAATATTGTTGATCTGTTGTACAATATTATATATGTAAGAATGTTGGGTAGGCAACAGAATAAACAGTGATGCAAATATAAAAATGATTTATTCTAAACTAAAACTTATTCCAAGCGCTGATAACTCTCGGCAAACACTCACTCGCTATTTTTCAATAAACTTTATGACTGACTCCAAAACACATACTGACTCTACCGCGTCCTTGCACTCCTTTCTTCTTTTATACTCGTGTTCTCTTTCTCAATCGGTGGATCACGTATCCTAAACACACAGACGCATTCATAAACTTCCATTCGTTCATCGCATTCGGCTCTGTCATAAACATCCCTTACATTCGATCAGGGTCGTACCTATTCCTTTCTTACATACAGTGCTGAACAAAAGTATTGGCATAGAATGGTTGTTGTGGTACAAGTGTTTATAACTACTAAACAAATTGATTTGAAGGAAAACCTTTTTGACAACTTCCTTTATTATCTATTCTAGTTTATTACATAGTAGAAGCAATAATATAAATACATTGATTCACGAAACAATGAGAAAAATGGATTTATCGAACATTTTATCGGTGGACAAAAGTATTGACACACGATGCTAAATGTTGTATATCTGCATTTGTTTGAAAAATTTCCGATCGACATTTTAAAATCCAGTTAGGTGACACCCCGATTAGTCATTTTTAACAACAATCACCCTAAACTTCAGTCGTTTAGCAACAGAGAAAGTAAGAAAAAGTAATAATGTCAAGAAAGGCGAAAGAAACGACAAATGAAGAGAAAGAAATAATACTAAATTTGTATAAAATGCGAAAATCTTACAGCGAAATATCACTAATTGTTAACAAAAGTCGTTTCACTATTAGAAGTATTGTAAAACGATGTATAAATCAATCAGATTTTGATAGTGCAAATCGATGTGGTCGTCCTCCCAAGTTATCTGTTAGAGAAAAACATAAAATTGTAAACTGAATAAAATTGTAAAGTGAAGAAAAATTCTAAATTAAACTCTTCGGAACTCAGAATGATATTAAATAAAGTGTGTCAAAAAGAAGTAAGTTCGAAAACTGTGCGAAGGGTATTAAAAACTGCTGGATATTCTGCGTGTGTTGCGCGAAGAAAGCCATACATATCGGGAAAAAATCGAAAGACGAGGGCTGAATTTGCCAAAGAATTTATAACGAAGGATTCAACATTTTGGAGCGACATACTGTTTTCAGACGAAAGCAAATTTAACATATTTAAATCAGATGGTAGAATATTAGTTTGGAGAAAGCCAAATACCGAATTGGATCTAGGAAATTGACAATCGAATGTAAAACATGGAGCTGGTGGAGTTATGGTGTGGGGTTCTATGGCAGCATCTGTGGTTGGCGAATTAATTTTTATAAATGATATTATGGACAAATACGCATATTTAAATATATTAAAAGATAATTTATTTAAAAGTGCGGAAAAATTAAATCTCCCGCGGAATTTCTATTTCCAACAAGACCGCGATCCAAAGCACACCGCTTACATCGTATGCCATTGGATCATTTATAATACAAATTTAAAAAATCCTTATCCAGGGATAATCACCTCGATATACCCGATATATCGATGAAATTGTTAATCACCTTATACGGATGCAATCATACATATCCAAGGCAATAGAGGTTGTATACCCCCTTATCTCGTATAACTTCCACTCGATCGACAGATACGCCACGGCAGAAATTATCCATCTTCGCGAACATAAAAGTTACATAATCACACAGATTCACAACCTAACGAAAATACAAAATTACTCGCGTCGCAACGATACTTTAATCCAAATCCTCAAAGATTCCCTTAAACCAGAGTCGCAATTAAAAAGGCCTTCCATAGTCCTATCGACTCCTGGAAAAGCAGATTCACCAGCACATCCACCCGAAACCCTAACCAAATGATTCGTGTACCTGTTAAACCGTTGAGGCGCATGGTCGTGCATTTCCGAACTGAAGAGATCTTGTCGACTACGGAGCAGCTGTAGTCCCCCTTCCCATCGTTGGTCCAACAACTTGTACTGCTCCACATCACATTCTTCGATGAAGAGTATCGAGCATGCAACAACCATCTTACATGCCATCCGACACAAATCCGATAGTCGAAGCAATACATTGTAGACAAAATACATGAAACAATCGTCCTCTTTTATAAATCTTCATTACAATTGAGGAGTGAATGATACAAAGAAATCTACCTCGTACACTCTTAAATTGAGGAAGGTTTCAAAACTATTTTTTAAAAATTTGTGTAGTTATACCGATTAGAATTGCAGTGTCATTAGTAGATAGATTTTTTATTTTATTGTTCCAATATTTATTACCAGAGTTAATGCAGTCTTGTTTTAACTGTATTTTATATGCCATCGATAAATTGAATATGAGAAATTCGGAAAGGAGAAAGGCAAATGAAAAAAAAAAAAGAAGGATGCCAACAACACGCGGAGTTCCCAAGCGGCACCCATCTAAGTATTATGCGCGCCTAACGAAGCATAACGTACTTTTTTTTTTTTTTAAAATCGTTTATTGATGCCAATAAGATAATTATGATTAGTTGTGACATTCCCAATAAACGAAGAAATATCAATTGCTATGCGTTTTAATCTTAAGACTAAAGGTTTTTTTTGTTGACGCACATAGTCATATAATTTTACTTATGTCTACGTTTTATATTATTTTCTTTATATTTAAATTCTAAGATTGTTACAACGAGGTAGCTTTTCTTGAGCGGTTGCGTGGTAATTTGTTTTATCCAGGAAAAGGCTAGCAAAACTAGATAATACATTTCCTTTTCATTTGGTTTAACATGGAATGGGGAGAAGGAAAAGGAAAAGGGTCGGGGGTGTCGGTTAACATCTACAAAATTTACAATATTTACGATATTTACAATATATACAGTATATACAGTATGCAAAGTGTTATACGTTCAGACATTTGCCTAAAATCTATTTATTATATTAGACTTTTGGATACCACCAGTACTTTTTTACATCTTTTCTATGGTTATCTGCTTATGTCTCTTTTGGAGATGGATTTATCAAACCTCCAAATCGGGCTTGCAAGTTGTCCGTTTAAGTTAGCTTTATACATAATGGTTTTATTGTGTGTTTTTCTGTTAACATGGTATATAATTGGTACGTTGTTATTATCTTGCAGGCAATTATTTGCGTCTAGGTATAAAAATGCTTCCAGTGGGATGTATCCAGTTTTCAACGTTGATTGGAAGTACATAGGATTCGGATATAAGGCACCAAAGATGAGGCTATTTTCAAAGATTTTGGAGTAATGTGCAAAGTGATTTCTAATCAATTTTAAAATGTGGCAGTCGATGCGAGGGATGTTTGCTAGGTCGTATATTTTTTTAGTTCTGACAAATTTTTTGTAGTTTGAACTTTCCGTTCTATACGTACCGAGACATGCTCTCAAGCATTTTCTTTCAAAGATTATAATTTTTTCCATCAAGGATGCCGATATATTGTACCATATCGAGCAGCCATATGTTATTATGGGCCTGACCAATGTTTGGCAGCAGAGAATCTTTGTACTTTTGCTTAGGTGCTTTGAATAGAATAATCTTTCATTTTCCAGAATACCTTTCTAGCCTTAGTTAACTGAGTTTCGATGTGGTTTTTAAATGTTAATTTTTCATCTATGTGCACTCCTAGATACTTTCCACACATTTTATGGGGTATGGTTTCACCTGCATCTTCCTTTTCTCTTATACTGAAGTTTTTGCAATGTTTCCTATCGTTGCGACCTAAATTTGATAAATTTTGGCTAAATAAAATCGTTTCACATTTGTTTATATTGATTTTTAACTTCCACGTATGATAATAATTTTGTATTTTTTCGAATAGTGCTTGCAGTTCTACTTGGATTTTTTTTATTTTTTTGTCGGTGATGTATATAATAAGGTCATCTGCGAAAACTATTGATTTTTTGTGGTTCGATGAGTTTTGCTCAAATAGATTAAGGATGTCGCTGTTGAATATATTAAATATTATGAGAGAATTTACGGTACCCTGTTGTAATCCGTTTTCTATTACGAAATCGTTACTGGATATTAGTGGGCCTTCTCAGGTTACAAAAGATTTGTTCGATGTTACGTTACATACTATTTTAATTAAATATTTCGGAAAGCCTTTCTTGATCATTTTGAAAATTACTCCTGCTATCCACACTGTATCGAATGCCTTTTCAAGATCTATTAAGCAGGCTCCTACTCGTTGATTTCCGTTTAAAGCTCAGCATATGTCCGAGGCCAGCTTATTTATGGCGTGTACGGTTAAATGTTTGTGTCTGAATCCGAATTGGTTTTCTGAGATGATATTGTTTCTTGTGCAAAATGATACTAGCGGTGAGTTTATGACTATTTCAAACACTTTACTGATGTTCGGCAAGAGGCTAATGGGTCCTTAAGTTTGGGAGGGAGGAACTGTCTTTGTCTTTCTTTGGTATAGCAGTTACTTTTGCTTTTTTCCACTTATTGGGAAAATATGAGATGTTTAACTCGTTGTTGAAGAGAACGGTATAATACCATATGATTTTTCCTGGGAGGTGCTTTAATACGATGTTGGGGATTTTATTGTTTAGACTGAGACTTTTTATTGTTTAATTTGGAAAATATTTTCTTGAGCAATGTGAAATTTGTAAAATAGTCGAAGTTATCACCTGATTGTTTGGGGTTGTCTGACCTGTTTTCATTTGAAAATACGGAAATTGTTTTATGTTCGCGAAAATCTAGGATCATTTCATTTTTCAGTTTATTAGTCTCGTTTAGAATAATTCTGTTTAAACCTTCGCGCCCTTTGTTGTCATTCTGCTTGTGGATTCTTGCGAAATGTGCACCTATCAGGTTAAGTTTCTGCGTTGGGTTTGCAATGACGAAATTTCCTTCATTGTCCTTACCTGTCGTGTTTGGGTCTATGTCAGCGTCTTCGAGTAAGTAGTCTTTATTTTGTGGAATTTTTATTGTTGGTGGGGAGAGAGTTTCTTTTGTTCGGAATATGTGGTTTACTTGCGGAAATATATTTGCTGGGTCATTCGTGGGAATATTTTTTATTTTTATTATTCCAGTACTTATTGATAGAGTTGGGGAATTCTTGTTTTAACTGTACTTTAATGCAGTTTAATAGGCATTTTAGGTATTTTAATTCGTAACGTTTGTCGTGGGTGTAGTTGCGGCGGATTTTGTTAATTCGTGTTAATATATAGCTTTTCCTTTTTTGCATTTTTATTATTTTTTCGTTAATATAAGCTTCGCATGAGTCTTTCTGCGTTATTTTGGGCATGATTTTGTTTATTGCGTTTAGAACATGGAAGTCTATTTTGTCTAAGGAATTATCTATTTCGTTCATCGATAAATTAATGTTATTATGAATACTCAATTCGGAATTTTTGGAAAGTTCATCTTGGAACGCTTCCCAGTTTGTTTTTTTATTCGTTAAGTTTTTCATCGGTTTTCTGCATTTCTAGTTCCAGATAGTTATGATTTTGCCAGCCTATTTCTATAAGTAAAGCATTGTGGTCGCTGTCATATTCAGTCGATTTTAGTGTTTTATTTGGGAGCAAGTTTAGTATGTTAATCCTTGCGTCTGCTAAACACAAGTCCAAGTATAAGTTGCTGCTAGGAAATAATGGCAGTTCTGTGCCGTATAAACTGATTTTATAACGAATGTCGTTACTTTCGATCCATGATCTTAGTAAGTTACCTTTTGTATTGCTGGAGTCGTTTTTCCAGCTAGTGTGTCTCGCGTTGAGATCTCCGGCTATGATGTAATAGTTTTCCGATTTCTCGAGTTTTAGTGTTTGAAATATATTATTCAGTTGATTTTTAAAATCTGTGTTATTTACCTGGGTACTATATGCGACTATAACGAACAGGTTTTCTTCATTATTAATTTGCAAGTGTATAATTGTTGATTCTAATGAGTTATTTTCCGAAGTTTTGTTTAAGATTATTTGGTTGTATTTTATTGGCATTTTCATTGAGATTGCTGTCCCGCCGCCTTGCGTGGCATTTAGCCTGTTGGATCTAATTATGTTGTAGTTCTCAAATTGGATTTTGTGTGTTTTGTTAATTTTTGTTTCAGATAGGAGTAAAATATCTGGTTTTTCTTTTTTGATGAGATTAAGTAAGCTCCTTTGGTTTGTGATAATTGAGTTTACATTAATAGCTACTATTTTTAATGATTTCCTGGTTAATGATATTCTGTTATTTTCGTTGTGCTTATTCTCGTTCCTGGAGGCCATTTTATCTTTTTGGCTAGTCAATTTGAAGGGCATCAAAGAAAATATCTAATCTTTCTTCATTTTTTCTAGATCTTTGCTCCATGGATATGATAGCGTTTTTTAAGTCGTTTATCGAGTTAAGTATGGTATTTAGGATTTCTGTGGGGTTATTGAACGCGTTGTTTGATTTAGTAGCGGTATTTTCATTTTCGTTGACGTTTGAATTTTTGACTATCGATGAAAATGAAATGTATGGGTTAACTTCTTTAGCTATTTTTATAACCTTGTTGTCTACTTTCTGTTTGTTGTTTTTGATTTTTTGTTAAAGTCTTTCCTTTAATATGGTAAACATTGGGCATCCCCTATATGATGCAGGGTGCCCGTGTGTTTTGCGATTGACGCAGTATATTTTTTCCTTTTCTATTTCAGCTGTCTTTGGAATCTTGCACATACCTGGTTCGTGGGGTTCGTTGCATTTGACGCAACGGTAATCCATGAAACAGTTTCGTGCCGTGTGACCTATCATTTGCCATTTATGACACTGAGTAATTTCTTTTTTTTTAACTTTTCGCATTTAATTACCTGGTGGTGGATGTAATTTATTTTGATAACGTTATTTGCATTACTATTTGGTGATATCTGTGTTAGAAATATTGGAAGAGGAATGTTCTTCGCAATTGAGTTCTTCGTCTTGAATTGGGAAACTTTTAAGAAATGAACATCAGGAATGTTTTGCTTCTGCAATTCTTTTAGAATTTCTTCGTTGTTGTAGGTGTTGTTCAATCCCTTTATTAATAGCGTTTGTGGTTTCTCAGTTTTTGGAGTGTAGGTATAAAACATAGTGTTAACTTCCTGAAGGAGGGCTTTGACCCTGTAAAAATCATTTAATTTTCCTAAGTATAACATATGCTTTCCATTATGTACCGGTTTTATGTGGAAATCCTTTATCTTGAGTATTTCTTCGATTAGTTTCGCCGTTTCCCTTGGTTCTTGCCTCAAGATGTTTATTGGAGGTGGCTTGGATTTTGTTTTCGCTAGTGCTGCGTCGCTGTTAGCCTGCTGCCCTATTGTGTTCAAGGCTCCGCCTATGACCTGGCACGTGTCAGTTTTTCCCTGCGACTGTCTTCCTGGGTCACTTTGCTCTTTTGTTATTCCAGTCATTCCTGGCTTGTTTGTGTTCTTCGAATGTTCTACGTTCATATTTCGGAGTCCATCGTTCTTGTAACCCCTTCGATTTCGTTCTTTTACATTTTTCTCTTTTACGAATTGTAGTTGGCTATCTGGACTCTCTTCGGGATTCTCTAGTTCTGCCAGTAAGCTCAATTTATTGGTTGAAGCGAATTTGTGCTCTAGAGCTTCTTTTCCTATTTTTAATGGTGAGTTTTGAACAATCTCTATTTCATTGCTTTCGTTTATCGCTGTATTTACAGATAATTTTATTAAAACCTCTGCCTTGATGGAATCTATTAAGTTGGGCGTTAGGTTGATCTTTTGCGATTTTTTGATTCGGGGTTTTAATTCTTTTCTTCCAAATCTGTATTTCTGTGACAATAATATTGCTCTCGACTTTGGGCTATCTTGGCTCATAATGTCTTATTTTTCCCTCTCTTTCTTTTTTCGATATTATCGTTACGCGGACGAAGAGTGGGTTAAGTGCTATTTTATGGTAGCCTCTTTTTTTTTCTTCATTTTCTATATTCTCCTCTACACTATTACACTCTTTTTTTTCTTTTATTTTTTTTTTTTTTTTTTTTTTGTCCGTGACACTGATTGTGGTTCAGCACAATAAAATACTCTAGTTTTTCTTTTGTTTTCACCTCACTATGACTTCGTTGAATAAGGGTCCCGGATTTGGGAGGCCCTTAAGCTTGTACACTACGACTGAGGTACTTCCGATGCGTACGACAGTCAAAGCTGAACTAACTAGAACCAGTGCTTTCTTCGTGGTATGGTCGTTGACAAAATTAATTATATTTCTTGCAGTGGAAATTGAATTGGAATACCATAAGGACTGTCATATTTACTCATTACGTGATAGCAATAAACCGATAACTTACGATGCGAATACAAAGAGAAGGAATACAACGTCATATTGATAAACATAATGATCATCGTAGAAGA